>NW_016910880.1:1018883-1073409 GCF_001483705.2 Eufriesea mexicana
GCGTGTTTGATATTTCATTCCCTATTTTTATGGGAACTTGAAAATATCTTAGCGTTGCGACAGTAGAGTTTCAGTATACCGAACCGAAACCCCTTTTGTAAGACACGAAATATAATAAAGTGTCAGTAGAGTCATTTTAACTTAATTCGCTCCAAGTTAGATTAGGGTACCTTTGATACAGGTAGCGCCAGCAGGCTGCGCCACTAGGGCGCATGTCGGGTCTCGATGCGTAGCCACCTCCTCGTGGTGAGACCTGGTAATTGGTATCGTTTTCCAAAGAATAATCTTTGGGATATTATACCAAGCTAAGAGCTACGCACAAAGTTTAAGATATTTCCTATCTCTTGTAAATTTTCAATGTTCCCTTTGGAATTTGAAAATAGAGAGTGGGCAATATATGTTTAAATGATATTTAAATGAAGAGGAATTAAGCTAACAAGGAGAGTATAAGAAGTCCTTCGATTCAGTTCAAACTTCGTACCTTTGTAGATATCGTCATGCAGTTTAAGGAAATACATCATTATAGCCGCATCTACTCAATAGTTTTTGAGATATTTGTGATTAAAATTTTATTACTTTCTTAATTATACTTTTTTTTCTAATGTGTTTCAAGTTAAGTTGTATCGTAACGGCGACAATCGAGAATTGATATAATGGAGGACCGGCGTTCGATTCGCGTCCCCATAGGTTTGATAGTTTTTTCAATGTATTTTTTATTTTGTATTCATTTTGCATTGCAAATAAACAACTGTAATTAAAATTTCTTCATCAAAAAAATTATTTGCAACGCTTTCTTATGCTAGTACATATTTATTACAAAATAATAAGAATATTATGCAAGAAAAATACTTTTCTATAGCAATCTTATTTACTGCAGGAAATACAAACCCTATTGCTCGTGTGAGTATTAATTATTAAATTATACATCGTATAATAATTTTGCCAATAATTCCAACTTTGCTCTGCAGCTATAAATGTTCGTGAATTAATTACATAAGCTTGGCAACTTATTAATTTTCTACTGTCCAATTGATTTCTAGTATCTAGTTCGAATAAAAATTTTACCACCTGCGATCAGTGCCATCTATGATTTGGGCTCAAAAATCAAGGAAGTGATAGGAATATAGAATAGGCAAGGAGGTCGTCGAAGAGCTCATCGCGTGGTAGACAAGGACAGAGAGGGGATAGAAAAGGATAAAATGGCTCCGGCAGTGAAAAATTATTAATTACTCAATTTCGGTAAACAATTTGGGAACTTTTATAACTTCATTACAAAGCTGGAACATCAGGCTGAATTCCTATGTAATTTTCGTAAAGAATTTAGCTCTAAATTGTTAGTTATTAATTTTGATTTGATGGCATTTGTGATTTCGTAACGGCGACCATCACGATCTTCTGTGAAAATATTTAATACACAACGAAACTAGAAGCAAAATGTGATCAAAAGTTATATGAGAAGATTCGCAAGGACATTGTTTTTATAATGAGTGCTTAAAGTTTCATAAATTAATTGCGTAAGGGATAGTAATTAATGAAAAACCAATGGCGTCTTCGACAACAATTCAAACACTACGCAGAACAATTATTAATAATTAATTAATTAGGGAAAAATTTATATCGAAAAATATATGTGAAAGTTCATGAAGGATCTGCCTTTACGATGCAGTTATAAAAGTTCATAAATTATTCACGGATATTGAGTAATTAGTGAATTTCCCATTGCCGATTTGATTTACTAGAATATATTCGAAGCACATAACCAGAGTTAGTAAACTGACAGAGCCATCAATGATTTTAGACTCGAAGCTCATGTTCCGCAACGAGAACATAGATGGCTCTGATATCAGTTTACTAACTCTGGTTATGTGCTCCGAATATATTTTAATAAATCAAATCGGCAGTGAAAAATTCATTAATTACTCAATATCTGTGATTAATTTATGAACTTTTATAATACCATCGTAAAGCCAGATCCTTCACGAACTTTCACATATATTTTTCGATAGAAATTTGTCCCCAATTAATTAATTATTAATAATTGTTTTGCTCAGTGTTTGAATTGTTGTCGAAGATTGTCGAAGACGCCATTGTTTTTTCATTAATTACTGTCCTTTACGCAATTAATTTATGAAACTTTATGCACTCATTATAAAAACAATGTCCTTGCGAAACTTCTCATATAACTTTTGATCATATTTTGCTTCTAGTTTCGTTGTGTATTAAATATTTTCACAAAAGATCGTGATGGTCGCCGTTACGAAATCATAGACGCCATCAAACAAAAATTAATAACTAACAATTTAGAGCTAAATTCCTTACGAAAATTATATAGGAATTTAGCCTGATGTTCCAGCTTTGCAATGAAATTATAAAAATTCACAAATTGTTTACGGCAATTGAGTAATTAATAATTTTTCACTGCCGAAGCCATTTTATCCTTTTCTATCCCCTCTATGTCCTTGTCAACCTCACGATGAGCTCTTCGACGACCTCCTTGCTCATTCTATATTCCTATCACTTTCTTGATTTTTGAGCCAAATTATAGATGGCGCTGATCGTAGGCGGTAAAATTTTTATTTATTCGGCAGTAGAAAATTAATAAATTTCCAAACTTTTCTAATTATTTTATGAACATTTATAGCTGCACAGCAAAGATGGAATTATAGGCAACATTCTTATACAATGTTTAATTTAATAATTAATACTTACACGAGCGATAGTTTTGTATTTCTTGTAGTAAATAAGATTGCTGTAGAGAAGTATTTTTCTTGCATAATATTCTTATTATTTTGTAATAAATATAGACTATCATAAGAAAGAGTAAAAAGTAATTTTTTGTATTAAGAAATTTTATTTATAATTGTGTATTTACAATGTTTTCATAGGCGAAAAATAAATATAAAACAAAAAATATATTTAAAAAAATTATCAAAACTATGTACGAGAATCGAACCCCGGCGCTGCATTATAACAATTCTCCGTCGTTCCAGTTACGCTACAACTTAACTTTAAACACATTGGAAATAAATATTTAATTGGATGTAATAAAACTTTAATCGCAAATATCTTAAAAACTATTTAATAATTGCGTCTATAATAATATATTTCCTTAAAGTGCATGACGATATCTACAAAGCTGCAAAGTTTCAACTAAATCGATGACTCGAAGGACTTGCACACTCCTTGTAAGTAAGGACAGGAATCCAAGTAAGGGAAGGTAAGTAAGCAAGGTAAGTATAAGGTAAGTAAAATTATTAAAATGTACTGCAAAGTAGAAAATGTATTGTCCAGGGAATTCTTGGAATTGACGTCATTTCTTGGAACTGTCTCGTTGAGCGACCTCCTATCATGTCATGTTATCCTAGTACAAAGTCGGGAAATTGGCCGAAAAATTCTCCACGAGGCGGCAAAAGTATCGTCCGAGAATTCTTGGAAATGACGTCATTTCTTGGAACTGTCTCGTTGAGCGACCTCCTATCATGTTATGTTATCCTAGTACAAAGTCGCGAAATTGGCCGAAAAATTCTTCCCGAAGCGGCAAAAGTATCGTCCGAGAATTCTTGGAAATGACGTCATTTCTTAGAACTGTCTCGATGAGCGACCTCCTACCATGTCATGTTATCCTAGTATAAAATCGCAAAATCGGAAAATAATTTTTCTTTGAGGCCGTAAAAGTATTGTCCAGAAACGGCAAAAGTATTGTCCAGAGGCGGGAAAAGTATTGTCCAGAGGCGGGAAAAGTATTGTCCAGAGGCGGGAAAAGTATTGTCCAGAGGCGGGAAAAGTATTGTCAGGAAATTCTTGGAAGTGACGTCATTTCTCGGAACTGTCTCGACGAGGGATCTCTTGTCATATCATGTTCTCCTGACACAAAATCGCGAAATCGGCCAGAATTTTTTCCTCGTGGCTGCAAAAGTTTTGTCCGAGAGTTCTTGGAAATGACGTCACTTCTCGGAACTATCTCGACGATCAACCTCCTGTCGTATTATGTTCTCCTGATACAAAATCGCGAAATCGGCCAGAATTTTTTCCTCTTGGCTGCAAAAGTATTGTTCGAGAGTTCTTGGAAATGACGTCATTTCTCGGAAGTGTCTCGACGATCGACCTCCTGTCGTATTATGTTCTCCTGATACAAAATCGCGAAATCGGCCAGAATTTTTTCCTCGTGCCTGCAAAAGTATTGTCCGAGAGTTCTTGGTAATGACGTCATTTCTCGGAAGTCTCTCCACGAGCGACCTCCTGTCGTATTATGTTCTCCTGATACAAAATCGCGAAATCGGCCAGAATTTTTTCCTCGTGGCTGCAAAAGTATTGTCCGAGAGTTCTTGGTAATGACGTCATTTCCAGGAAGTGTCTCGACGAGCGACCTCCTGTCGTATTATATTCTCCTGATACAAAATCGCGAAATCGGCCAGAATTTTTTCCTCGTGGCTGCAAAAGTATTGTCCGAGAGTTCTTGGTAATGACGTCATTTCCAGGAAGTGTCTCGACGAGCGACCTCCTGTCGTATTATATTCTCCTGATACAAAATCGCGAAATCGGCCAGAATTTTTTCCTCGTGGCTGCAAAAGTATTGTCCGAGAGTTCTTGGAAATGACGTCATTTCCAGGAAGTCTATTGGCGAATGACCTCCTGTTATGTTATGTTTGCCTAATACAAAATTGCAAAATTGACAGATGGTTTCATGCCAACTCTGTGCAATTTGTAGGCCTAAGTTCTGTAAGCGTATGAGCTCCTTTAATGTTATGTTTGCCTAATACAAAATTGCAAAATTGGCAGAGGATTTCATGCCAACTCTGCAAAATTTTTAGGCCCAGTATTATTCTAAGTACTTAAAGTAATCAATTTCTGTAATTACTTCATTAAATTTTATTATTGCGTTGTGAAAATGCACCCTTAAACAATTTTCTAATGCAATTTCGAAAATAAATTACAAACATTTAATTAAATAGGCATGTATATATATTATTTTAATCCATATACTACATCTATTTTTTTTGGTTACAAAATATTTTTGTGAGAAATCACGACGGTCTTTGAATCGAATCACGTACGCCTCCAAATATTTACTAATAACAAAATAATTAGCATCGAATTATGTAGGAAAATTTCATAAGATTGTTGCTCAAGGATCCTGCTACGCGTTGGACTTCTAAATGTTAATAAATAAATCCCAGAATTTGACTAATTTGTTAATTTTCCACTGGCAAATGAAAAATTAAGCCACGACGGTCAGAACCATCTACGATTTTAGATCGAAATCCCAAAAAAGGTAACAGGAGCGCAAACGCGCGAGGAGATATGATAAATTACCGATGGTAAATGATAAACCAAGCGACAATAATTAGAGCCATTTATAATTTTAAACTGGAAGTCCAAGAAAGGTAACAGGAGCGCAAACGTGCGAGGAGATATGATAATTTACCGATGGTAAATGATAAACCAAGCGACAGCAATTAGAGCCATCTATAATTTTAAACTGGAAGTCCAAGAAAGGTAACAGGAGCGCAAACGCGCGAGGAGATATGATAATTTACCGATGGTAAATGATAAACCAAGCGACAATAATTAGAGCCATCTATAATTTTAAACCGGAAGCCCAAGAAAGGTAACAGGAGCGCAAACGCGCGAGGAGGTATGATAAATTACCGATGGTAAATGATAAACCAAGCGACAATTAGAGCCATCTATAATTTTAAACCGGAAGCCCAAGAAAGGTAACAGGAGCGCAAACGCGCGAGGAGGTATGATAAATTACCGATGGTAAATGATAAACCAAGCGACAATTAGAGCCATCTATAATTTTAAACCGGAAGCCCAAGAAAGGTAACAGGAGGACAAACGCGCGAGGAGATATGATAATTTACCGATGGTAAATAATAAACCAAGCGACAACAATTAGAGCCGTCTATGATTTTATCCTGGAAGTTAAAGAAAGATAACAGGAGCGCAAATGTGCGAGGAGATACGATAATTTACCGATGGTAAATGATAAACCAGGCGACAACGATCAAAGCGATCTAGTATTTTGGACTGAAAGCTAAAGAAAGCTAACAGGAGTACAGATGCGCGAGGAGGTCGTCGAAACCTCGTCATGTGATAGACAAGGATAGAAGACAAGTAGAGAACGACAGAGAAGCTCCCACATTGAAAAATTAACAAATAACTCAATTTCTGCAATTAATTTATGAATTTTTATAGTTGCGTCGCAAAGCATAATCTTTCGACAACATTCTTATATAATTTTCGTGCAAAATTTCCTGCTAATTAGTCTGTTATAAACAATTCCTACCATCTACAATCATACCCTTCCAATTACTCACAATCATCAGTCGCACCAACAGTCATTCGATCCTCTATTACCTCATTCATGCACCAGTAATGTCACTCGTTAAGACATACTCCCGATCCATTCACCCATCTTACAATAATATAACAAAAATTCTGCTTGTATTCGATTCCGAGATTAAATCCACCTTTTTCTTATTCCACTCCTATTATTGCACTTCGAAAGTGTATCCCCATATTAATTTAGATAACTCACGTCAATTTTCCCCCAAAACTTCGTGAATCAGTCTTCTCTGTCTTCGAGAAATTTCACGTTCACGTTTTCTTAGATACGAAAATCCGAAATTCCACAGGAATAGACACCTGGTGCTCGTCTTGGAGCACGACGCGTGGGATACGCCTGTCGGGGATGGGTAAACGGATTTCTCGTTGTAGGTAATCGGGGAAACCGCAAGAATCGTGTATTCGAATAATTCGGCTCGTTATTAGCGGGCAGTTTCGCGTGCAATGCAGGTTGCCGGGTATATTAGCGCGAAAAATGGGGCGAATAATAATCCACGCGAGAATAGACAGGTCCCGATGATGGTACGGGCATGTTTGCTCCGCATCGAATTTTCGTTGCAGCTTTTCGCGAGCTACGTCTCGCGTGTTTTCCCATGCAAATTCGGCAACCCGGTGCCGCGTAATTACGCGCATCGAAAGAAAAGGCAGCTGGCCGTGGTTCGTCGTGGCAAATCGAATAAATCACCCGGAGGCTTAACGAAGATCGATGCACACGAGCACGACCGGTTTTTTCTCCTTATATAAGCACTACCTCAAATTCTTCGATCCATCTTTCGGCTCGGTCTACCCGGTAAATCAAGGAACCGGAGGCGGACTCGAAAAATGGGACAGCGGGAATTTCTACGTCGCTTTTCCTTCGTCTTTTTCCTTTTTTTCCCCTCCACACGAGGATCCTGCTCGCGAGAAATGGACGTCGAGGGGATCACTTTTTCCATATATGTACCTTTTCGTCTATAAAATTCCAACGAAAAAGGTGTCACGAGGGTGAAGAACAGGAAAGGAAGTGAGATACCAAGTCGAAATTGTTGGCAATTAACACTAGAACTACCGATCTCTAATGAGTACCTAACTATAACGTGCACAGATTATAGTAATTTTCAGTGATACGATGAATATGAGTGAATATATTGATTACAGTTCTTTCATAATACGAGTTGATACCAATTTTATTTTTAAAGTAGGTATATGTGTTCGGTGATTGCAAAAAGAAAAATTCTGGAATTAGTCATTTTCACTGAGTTGGTAGCTCTAGTGTTAAAAAATTGCTAGATCTGAGACAAATCTAGAGCATCTAAGGAAAATCTAAATACAGGAACCATCGTATAATTGGAGCAACCCTTCCGTCAAATCCAGTGTTAACAGTGATTTTCCAAAAGTGTACAACTAAGGAAATTTATATTTGAAAAATAAAATAAATTTTTACAACAAAATTGGTGTTTTTCTATTTAACTCCTCGTCCAATATCCCTCATTTTAACAGACAATGTTAATCACACAAACTAAACTCAGGAATTTAATTAAAGAATTATACTTTCAACACGTGCAAACGGAATAGGAAAAATATTAGTATATCAGGACACAATAAAAGAAGAAAATTACATATATATCGTTTCAATATTCCACGCCAGAAAAATTTCGTATTCCTTAGATCGAGATATTAAAACAACTGGCAGTGAAACTGACTTTAATTTCGCTTTATTTCGCGACAAATATATTTTAAACCCGACATAACCTTCGCGGAAGCTCGCGGTAAGCTCGAGAAAGATTAAGAAAATCGGGAAGCGTGTTTGACTTTCATCAGAGATACCACGAACGCGTAGCCTGCTCCTAATGCTTAATCCGGAAACTACAGGCGGTGACAATCGGGGTACACGCGTACGTCAAATTTGCGGGCAGGATTACAGTATACGGGAATCAGAGAGTTTGTTGCTTTAAATTAAAATAATCTGTTTTCGCTCGGCCGCCCCTCGTATCGCGACGAACCCCGCAGCTAAAGTCGGTAATCGCATTACCTCACTTTTGAACGCCTGCCGCCCAACCCCCTGCGACTAGCCGCCCTCTCGTTTCGTCGCCCCTGCGCCGTCGGCTCCGGAGCGCCCCCTCGTCGAATCGGAATAAAAGCGCGTTTACGGGCGTGCGTCACGGATCGGGCCCGTTCGCCGATAATAAATTCCATGAAATTTAATGAAATCGCGCGTGCCACTCGCAGTCTCCGCCTGACGCCACTTCCGGCAAATTCGTCGACACGCGGCCGAGAATTATGAAAATCTGTTACGTCGAGCTAAGGACGGAACCGTTGCTTGCAACTCTCCCTCGAGAGAGAGGGATGGAGGGGGACGAAATTTTAATAACTTCTTAATTCGTCAAGATATAGAGTAAACTTGCACCGATGGGGATGTGGTGGCTGGGATTTCGTTGCTACGCCTATGACAGAGGATGGGATAGGTTAACACGTTAAGTGCCCAGCCTGTTTTGCTTACCGTACCGTTCAGACCCAGATTCGGCCTTCGAGTGGGCTACCAGCGACGAGCGAAGTGTTTATAAAAGTCAGAGATACTGTACCAATTGTTATAACAGGAATTCCTAAATGTTAGGTCTAAAGATGGCGAAGAATTTAACACCAGAAGTTGACACCTTTCGGTCCTAGTCTGGGCCGGTCCAAAGCATTGGTCGATGTCGATTAAATCGCAAATTCCATTCGTCAGTATGCCACAAAGGCGAGGAATGACACGAGTCGCGCACTGCGCAAGGAAGCTCAGAATAGACACGATACTTATCCCACGCACAACACCTGCTACAACACCTTCGACGATTTTCATACTAGCCATCGCGTCGATAAATAAGAATTAACGCACCTGAGTGAACGAGCATAATTCCTACACCTACCACAGGGATGATGGGGTAAATGTGATGTGGTATATCGGAATAACTATATTACAATTGGTTCGACAATTAAATTAAATTAAATTAAATTAAATTGAGGTTGAGTCGAGATCGGGGTACCGAAAGGACAATGTACGGGGGTGCAAGCTGTCGAGTGGACGGAATCTTTCGCGAAGAGCTGCGGAGTTTGTTTGAACCTAGTCAGAGGGTTGGAGAGGTAGAGATAATGCGAGGACACGGGGGTAAATGGCAGGGTGGATGCGTGCGCGAGTTAGTCATTAGCGGGTCCTAAGAAAGTTCAAAGGGTGAAAGAGGGCACTCGCAACCTCGTCTCGTGTCCTGTCACGAGTCTCTGACAACGTTCCATTGTATAATATCCTGTACCATTTGTTATTAACCTGTCAATCAAAGGGACGAGTTAACTCGTTGCGTTGGATTTATTTTTCAGATTTGCTTCGGACGATTCTTCGTTGGGAAATGCGAACGGGAAGCAACGACGGGAATTAATTACGCGGGGCACGAAGGGGACGAGGGTTCGACGAGAAGATAACGGGATGCCGGGAAATAATTCGTTTCGTTCCGCTATTGTTCGACAGGGCAGGAAACTGACTCTTGTTAAGCATCGTTGTCCACGCTCGTGGAACACATATTTTTCACGATACGTTAAAAAGTAACGAACTGTGAAACAGCGGCGCGAGCCGGGCATTGTGTTACAGAGCACGTTAATACGGCTGCGAATACGTGAAAAATTCAAACAAGTCGGTATTGTTTCCACCGGTTACACGAAACGTTTCAAGCTTGCGCTCGCCATTACACCGTGCAAGAGGGGAGGGGCGGGAAGCTTTGAAAGAAAAAAATGTTCCGCCACGTTGCGCCGATGGGCTTGTGGAAATTCCGGCAGCGAATCGATCGGGTGGATCGCGTGCCCGAAAATTTGTTTCCGCTCGTAACTTCTGCAAATATCGACGAAGAACGAATTAATGGATCGGTTAACGACGAAACAATGATAACGATCGATACTGCGTGTCGATACCTCTGCCATTTCCCTTTTCCCTACCCCTTTTTCCCCTTTCTTTACCACGCTGCCAATGTCAATGCGGAAATTCGTCACGAGGGGGGCCGGGAAATTTTTAATCACCCGTTACGCGATTTCGTGGTACTTTTCATTCGGGATTTACACCACCGGTGGCTAGCAATTGAATAATTTTGAGTGCAGATATTTCAAAAGGAATTCGTTGCGGTGCGAAGCGTAGAAAATACTATCCGCGTTATAGTTACAACGGTATATCATCGGTTGCCAAAGTCCTCTATCCTCTAGGCCTCTATGGGGGACCATCTCTAAAACGGGGACCATAATGGTCGACAACATAAATATTTCGTCGCCCTTCGTCCAAGGACCCTCCATCGAAGCTAGGAAATATCGCCCATAAATTTTTCATCGGCTAAAAGCAACGATAGAAACAAATCAGAACAAGTAGGGGGTCCTGCAGATATCCTCGATGTGACGGGAGTGCTAGAAGAGAAAGGAAAATGAAGGGATGCGTCTTGATCTGGGTCTGTTAGTAGACTCATCAGTAAGGTTACCCAGCAGGCCCTGCCTTAGACCAGGATACTATTGGAATATCGGGAAGTTATATGTATATATATAGGAAACGAAGGTTTTCTTGCAATTGCAATATTTGCCAATCAAATATATGGGGGGTCAAGGATTCACTTGCGAGAAAGTCCTCGAACCTCTTTCAAGTTGGAATCTATCGGCAGAGTGAGAATGATGGTCGCTACAGACGTACCTTTACAATTCGTTGCAACACGGTGCACCGATACTGCCTTGATAAAGCGATTCTAATCGTATTTTGAAAAGAAAATGGACAAGTTTCCACGAGACTCGAGATACCAAACTGAAGATATTCCTCGCTCAACGTTGATCGCGAATTAAGCAAGTTTCTTAACAATAACTCTATCAGCTTCGACGCGAAGCTGTTTTCGCAACAGGTTTCTCCATTAAAAATTCCGAAGACTTTCCAAATGCACGGGATAATAAATAATCGATCGTAGCAACCTCGCATATGTATCCACATCCATCAGATGATCCATCCTGGTGCAAACAAACCTAGTCAAACCTCTGTAAACTGATCCAAATTCAATACATTTCCGCTACCGATAAGGACATCTACGTTCATCTGTAGCAAACAACGTTCACACCCTCGACGATAGATGGATTCCTACTTGAAGAAGGTTCGAGGACTTTCTTCCAAGTGAATCCCCGATCTTCTATGTATTTAATTGGCAAATATATGGATTGAGATTTATTTATTAGCAGCTAAATGAGACTTAGGAGTAAAGTATAAACTAAAAGACGAGAGTGATAACTGATTTATGATCATGCACCTGACACTCTTACATCAAATCTTCCTTAAACTCCGAAAAGGACTATCTTAAGACAGCTCTTGCACCCTTATTTAAACCTACTCTCCCCTACGCATGCTTTCTTTCTCGTTCACTCATCTTCCTCGCGACCTGAAGACTCACTCTCAAACCCTAGTGTTCCTACATGTAGTATACAGGTTCCTGTACCTCCTAAGTATCCCTTGTCTAAGATAGGGCTTGTTGGAAAGTTCACAGGCCCAGGACGAAACCTTCCTTGCAGCACCCCCTGGGCGTAAAAGGCCCCTTCCTTGCGTCCTTTTACCTATTACCTTATCACAACACAGCGACCTAGGAGATGACACTAACCGGCAGGAACCACAAAACTATCATCGGAACACCATGGCTGAGGATTCCCACACACCGGATCTATTCTCGCCGAGAAAAGCTCGCAGTCTGCCGGAAGCGCGACGGTATTGCGAGAGAAAGAGGGAAAAGGGGGAAATCGCGGAACTCGAGGGTCTTGCAGCACCGGGGCGAGACAAGTAGCAGATGGCTAATGTCGGGAGTGGCATGGCAGAACGAAGGAGAAGAGGAACGTGTGTACACAGACTTGCTTACGGACAGGCGAACGGCTAGATAACGCACGTCTCGCGCCGACAATACGGTCATACGACCGGCTCTTTTAATTAAGTGGAGTCAGCTCGGCCGGCTGCCACGGTGGTTGCGGGAAAAAATTTATTCGGCGGGAATTATATTGGTTCGTCTACTCGAACGACGCGAGGAGAAACAGGGAGCCGCTCTCGCGGCGCCTCTTTCAACGGGAGTGCTCCTTCGTAATAAATGCGAGCCCCACCGAAAGCGCTTTTGTCTCTTTCCGTAATGATCCGATGAGAAGATTAGCTGCGTCCCCGCCAACCACGGCGTTCTGCCTCGTCTATACACGGTTGTACAAGCTGAACGTGCTCCATACCCGGGCGACCCTTTTTTGGCACCCCGTTCACCCGCAGTTTACGTACGAAATTTTTGGAAAATTCTGACCTCGTCGTCTAAATCTCAGATCCGAATTTAATCCGAATTTCTTCGGTTCGCGATTTGCATATTTTTCATCGTTTCCCGTGGAACCAGTGAAAGCTGTTTCGTCCAACTATGTTACAGAATTAATTTGACAGAGTTTAGGTCTTTCTACGAATGTAAATTTGCTCCACTGAGACTTTATTATTTTTATTTTGCTATAATACAGGGAACGAATGATGCAAACGAATGTCGTATGCCTGGCTCGACGTTCTGTCTTTCACTAGCTTTGATCTCGCTCTGTCTCACAATCGGTGCCTTTTATGGGTTCAGGTACGACATTGTTGGTACAGAATTCGACGTCTCACGGTGGAAATTTAAACAATTCTGGGCGGTATGTCTTTTGTCTGATGGTTTGGGTCAGGTGATTCGTTGTTCCTTGCTAGGAACTAGTACCAGTGTCACAGGAGAGCGCTAATAAAGAAACAAGGCACACTGCCATTGACATAGGCCTCTCGGTGTTTCAGGAATGAACACAGGGAAGGATCAAGAACGAATTCGAGAAATTTCGTTTCACGCAATGTCGTACCGTGCACAGTGGAATTTACCAATATTATCTCGCGATCTCATCAACTAACGTCCATTGTGTATCATCCAAGGTACTCGCGTAATGCGAGAGTGCTTCTCGCTTTGCCGAGCAACAAATCGACGCGTCTACGCGAAACGTGGAAATTTAATTAATGTTTATTAGCCGTTTTAATATGCCAGGGCGCCGCGTCTCGAAATGTCAGAGCATTGTTTTGCGCCTGGCTCGAGACAACCCGGCAGCACCGATCTAGAGGGCGTCCACGTAGACTGGAGCGCCATCGTCAGGCTCCCATTATTTCCCATCGTTCAGCAATCTGTTAATTACTGTCTTCCCAAGCACTTCACAGGAAGGGCCCAAGACTGCCGAGCTGTCCATTGGCGCGGACGAAGTTCAGCTTGTTATTAATCCTGCTGCGACCACCCCGGGTCACTGAGTACTTCCTTGTCCTTTATTATCACCGGCAACGCGTTCACTCTCTCGAACGATCATCCTTTGGATCACGCACACCCGTAGCAATTTCCATCCAACAATCTCCTCGCATCCACATACCGGCTGTAACGGATTCGCGATCCTCGGAATTTTTCATCAAACGAACGGCTCGGGTTTCACACGGAAAGTCTCGTTTCCTCTTTCATCCGCGTCCGGTTCTCCACTGAACGCCATTTTTGTAAAGTTTCGTACGGTTTCCACGCGTTTCCGTGTACCTTTCTAGCCACTTTCGCCTTGTTTCTTAGACTCGGAAGCGAGAGGATTGGACTCCATAGCCATTATCTGTCAATAAGCTAATAATTGCCTAATAGCGGGAATTAACTCTTTTCCTGGACTCTCGATAGGCGGACAAAGGCTATGCAGCCTTTGCTACTGGCTAAGTGAACTGTCCACCATCTTTGGACGACGATAGACACGAAACTTTAATAGTTCCCGGTATTACACGTGGCTCAAGTTCGACTGGAATCTCCCAAGTGCCAGACACTCGCTTCAGCGTCCTCGACGGTCCTCCATTTCTTTTCCCTTCGACGTAGTCCTCGTGCCAGTGCTTGCAGCGAGTACCACGAATAGTTCAGAGGGATAGCCAGAGCATCCAGGTGGCGCGGATTTTCGGGGACGATTCTTCGTCGTTGGCAAAGACGAGACATATTAACGTATCCTTGGGAGACGTACGTGTCTGTATTACGTGTACCGTGTCCGACCCGGTGTCAGCCAGTGACTGTACTTGGGTAAATAGAGACAGAGCGAAGGGGACTGCTTAAGCTCCGGAGCTTAACTTGGACAGCACCTATGTAGGCCATCGGCCTGGGGTTAGGTCGCGAGTGATCCTTCTCTTATAATCCCGCTACGTGCTTCGAGCACTTTGAAATATTTCTCAGCGAGACATGTCCTGGCTGATATCGCGGATATTACCGCTGCTGGGTCGAGGGATTCGACTCGCTTTGAATAAAAGTGTGAACGAATTGACTGAGGCTAACGCGACGAGTTGAACGCGGAATACTTCTAAGAAGGGTAGCTTGTATGACAATTATAACGCGTTTACGCTATAACCCTGATGCTATCTGATCAAACACCTGGCTTCTTACTTGCTCTCTGATATTCTCTCTATTTTGCTTCTTCCTTTTTATTCCTCTACGCAACCATTCGCAAAGGACATTCATACTCAAACCTAGGCCTTCATTTGGCAATCTCGATCACTCTGTCAAACCGGTTTCTTGCTCACCCCTAACGCTCTAGCCTTCGTTTAAATATCCCCAGCTCTATTCTAAACACAGGAGTTCGTCACAGCCGCAATATCCATACCCCGATCAGTCTCGCTTATACTAATTCCAGCAAACGGTTCAGTGGTGTGTCAACAAATGTCAGACAATTAAGACACTCGATGAGGAAAAAATATCCCGGTTCCTTACGTGCTCGCGGCTATTTATCGAGCTACCCTTTTGATCCCTCTGGACCATCGATGCGCAATCCCATTTGGCCCTTTGGCTGCTTTAAGGAAAATATTTGACCAGCCACCCATTCTCCCTCTCTCGCCCTTCGTTCTATGCCCGGTACCCGACGCCCACCGGTCTGACACGGTCTAAGACGTTTTCCATGATTGCTCAAAAGCCTTCTTCGTCGAACGCACCGTGAAAACGGAGAGCAAATAGCGGGAGCGCTGCCGTTGGCTTTATTAGAGTCGAAATGAACCCGCGAGCTGGCTGTCGGATGGCGACTCGGAAAAATCCCGGGGCCAGCCAAGGGAAACAGGATCGTGCTGGGCAAATTGCTGGCTTCGAATTAAGGCATTAGTCGAGCGGTAACGAGGTCGCGTTCGATGCTTCGTTTTCCCGCGACAACGGGAGAAATCGACGGGAAATCGCCGCGGGTTCTCGCGTTGCCCCACGGTTCCTTTTACCCTCGTCTCTAGGGGTTGGATCCTGGCGCGCGCCAAGGAGAATGACGGACGTGGAAAGGTAAAGGGCAGAACGAATGCTCGCGGATCGCGGGATTTTAAATGAGACTTGGTTAATGTAAACCCTGGAACGGAGGTAATTCGAAAGTTTTAAACGATGGATTCAGCCGCCTGATTGAATTCCCCGGCTAGGTTCTGCGATCCCGTTGTTTGCTCGACCCCTTTATTTATGCTTCGTATGTTTATATTGCAATTCCGCTTGCAGCGCGCGAAACGCGCCCGAATTACACTGGAAATTAGAACGAAACGCGTGGCTGGGGCTGGGCAATTTTGTATGGGACATAGAACAAAGGGACGCAATGGACGCGGCTGGTTTTAGGGCCTCGCCTCGTGAGGGTGCAGCGAGGATTCTTAAGAGATTTTAAGAGAAAAGAAATCCTGTCTTCTCGCAATTTACACAGAGCTCACAAGGATTGACTGGGTTCTGACTTTTAGTTAGTTACGAGGAATATTGCTTACCTTCAGGTCTCCGTGCTGGTCGTAGAACGTCGAAGGCGCGAGGGCAGCTTTCAGCCTTCGATTCCTGTAGAAGATGAACATGATGGCAGCCAGCAGCATCACGATCACGGTGGTCAGGATCCCGATCACGAGGCCCACGAACTGCTTGGATTCCGGCTCTTTGCTCTTATCTGGAACTGACGCACGTGTATGTACTTAAATATTGTTCTTACTTGTATAATTAAATATTACAAATTATTCCTCGCGTTGACCACTTGCGCTGGCAAGAAATTCGCGATTCTGCGACAAAAGCATCGCGACGTGCGTGGCACGTCTATCGAGCGCAAGTGGTCGACACGTCACGGGCAAGGAATTATAAATAAAATTCAAATTTCGTCTGTCAAAAATGGCGTACCGTTGCACTTTCGAGCGTCAATAAAATATTCCAGGAATATCGGGAAAATTTATACGAAAAATGAAGTATCAAAGGAAACACGATGGAGGCGAGAAGCCTCTCTCTCTCTCTTTCTCGCGACGACACGAATCGCGAGGAAATTTTCATTTCGATTATCGAACGACGCTTCACACGTTGCTCGTGCACCCGATACGATCGTCAACTCAGACCGCGCAACCATTTGCGGTATTGCATTCGCCATTATCTTTCATGTTCCCCCCGACGGAGATAAGATCTGACTCTCTGGTAACAGGCCTGCTACCGACCAATCGATGCGACTAACGAAGAGCAAAACGTCCTTTGCGCGCGTTCGATTTCCACGCGTTTACGATGCACGGCGAACATTTGCGCCCGAAACACGCACGCGTACACGACTCTCTGTATACAGGCTGCCCACCTAATACGGCAAAGTACACGACCTATCACGCTGGATATTATCGCGAAGGCAGCCTCGCATAATGCACGATGGCTCGATAATGATGATTGCGTTCATCGTGCTCGTCGTAATTGGATCACGATCGATCAGCGCCCCGCCGATCCGTTGCTTTTATTGCGGGATCGAGTGTACATCCACTGTCATTTAACTGTCATCCCACGTGCCTCGATGACGGAACAACGGGGCTGTTCCGAAAAGAGAGAAAAATGGAAAGAAAGGAGGAAAAATGAAATAATTCGGAAATCGATCGATCGTTGTTCCATATTGGATCGATTGAAATTTTCCGGAAGCTCTATTTCACCTCGGAGACGCGGACGTCACGCTTGGTAACGCTCCCATCCGCTTCCTATCCGCTTCTTCGTCACGCGGGAAACAGAGTATCATTTTCATCGCGCGGAAAGCCGAGCGTAGCCGAGCTGACCGCCGCGTGCGCGGGTATCGATTGAAGGCTTTTAATTTTCTTGCTGCCATCGTGCAACGAGCTAACGCGCTCCCGGTTACGTGCCAAAGAAGTTTCACTGCCAGTAATTACGTCACGATTGTTATTTTTATTCCATCCCCGTTGCCGGAGAAATCAACCCTTATTTCAGCTCGATGCGTCTGGTTCGATGGCCCGAGAGAGAGAGAGAGAGAGAGAGAGAGGAGCTCGCGGCGGTAATGAAGCGAGGAAAATGTACGTTTTCGCGGGTACGCGAAGGGAACCGGGCAACATACGTTGCTCGTCACGTCACGTGATGGTTCGAAAAGCAATCGAACATTCCGATAACCGAATCGCGGACTAGAAAGTCCGATCATAATTCGATTCGAGCGATTTATGGAAAGTCGGTTTGAATTTGAGGACAGCGGGGACCAGAACGATCAATTAAATTTACTGCGCGACGTGGACGACGGGAAAAGGGAAACTCGGGAAAAGGAAGGCTGCGTGACGGGAGTGTACCGAGGAAAACGCCGCGAGAATGTCGGTCAGTCGACGGAGTTGCTTCTTTTAACACTTTGTTTCAAAGCGAGGTGCTCTCTCTCGACTGAGGGGGTGGCAAACGGGGAGGGCGATTAATTAGATTTTGCTTTCTACTCGAGGATGGCAAAAACAAAGAGCGGGGCATAGGAATATTATCGGCTTATAGAGGCCGCAGAGGGTATCGTCGCTCTCTTCCGCTCTGTTTCTTTGATCACCGACCGAGAATTTTTGAGAACACCTGGGAGACGTTGCTAGAGGAAACGTTAAAGGAACTAGAGGACAGTGCAACCTGTGCGTAAACGCTTTAATTCGACTCCGTCGTCATCG
Organism: Eufriesea mexicana; assembly: GCF_001483705.2. Classification (NCBI taxonomy): domain Eukaryota; kingdom Metazoa; phylum Arthropoda; class Insecta; order Hymenoptera; family Apidae; genus Eufriesea; species Eufriesea mexicana. The sequence continues at coordinate 1,037,140 of NW_016910880.1, forward strand.
GAATGAATCGAAAAGCGAGCTAAGATTAAGCGTCATTCGTATATCTTATATCGGGATAAATAGAGCAAGACTATTACGCGAAAGTAGGTTGGCGCACAATGCGGTCGTTGGAACAAAGTGCGAATAAAATTCGACACCGAAAGGCATTTACGTTGGAAATGTTTCATTTCCTTATTTACAATGCACTACGCGATATTTTCTTATTCGTATGGTGTGGGTCGTATTAATAAAGTTTGGAGAAAACTGGGCTACGCTGTGCATTTCCCGCGGCTTAATGTTAATTCCAATCTGTCGGTCGTAGCACGAATATCGCGCAGGAATTAAAATTATACAGGAAGCAGTTTCTAATTTAATACGTAAACTCGAATCAACTTGGAGGAAATATGCATGGCCTTTCGCCACTCGTTCGTACAATGCGCCTCCGTTTCGCGAATTTCCGCGAATCGATCGCAGCGCCGCTCCTCCGCGACGGCGTATCGCGTAACCTCGTCATTCTATCCGCGTTACCGGTTAAACCCTTTTCCAAAATCGACCACGAAATCCCCGAAAATCAAATTCCTCCTTTCTTTCTTGCCCCCTCTCCCCCTCCTTCGACTTCGTCGCGATGCAACCCTTCCTTGGCACGGTGCACCCATTCGCCGAGTGGTTTCGCGACGAACACCGAGAGCGCGGAAGAGGGGGAACGGGGGTAAGAGAGAGGAGAAAAAAGGGGGAGAAAAAGCGAGCAACGTGGAAAGAAAAGGCCGTCCGTGATCGGCATTCAATTTTCGAAGCTGCAGCCTCGGAGAGGGAAAAAGGCGCGCAGAGGGTTGCGGAGGGTGAGAGAGAGAGACAGAGACGGGGTATAAAGAAGAGTGGAAATCGTGCGGAAAATTACGAAGGGAACCCTTCGATGCAACAATAGCAGAAACCGACGGGCAGACTTACGGGCATTATCGTTGTTTTCCTCCTTATTAAAAGTGGCCTTTACTTCGTCTCTCTGCAGTGGACCCTCGTTATTCTGATAGGGACTGCCGGTCGCCAGTACAATGGCACTCTTGTTCCTCGGCTCCTCATCGTCGGTGTTGTTCCATTCGGAGATTACTGCGCATCGGGGATGAAGACTAATGAAATTTGCGGCCATCAAAGGAATTGAATGTTAACGGAGGGGGGTGGCGCCTTTAAACGCACGGCAAGGGGCTGACCGCGCTCCAAATTAATACGGTTATCGCGTAATTTCGAGGTGTTTTAAATGCTTCGGGTGGGCCGAGATCGTTGCCGAGGGTTGCGGGAAAATGGACACTTTCCGCTGAACCGGCTCCTGTTGCAGGGCTGACACTGGAGTCATCGAATCGTAACGCGTATCTAGATAAGGTATAACCCAAGGGTGGATAGTTAATAGGATAAATAAAACAGGCGATTTTAATCACTGCTAGATTAGAAGGTTCGCAACCTGTTATTTTCACCGCATCTATAATTCCAGTTTTAAACGCGTAATCTAGGAGTTCTTAAACTTTTTCGTTCATAACCCCCTTTCGCTAATGAAAATTTGTTTCCCGATAAAAGTCAATGTTAATCTCGTTGAATGCAGCTACGTGTTTTTAATCACTGGGAGAATAAAAAGTTCGAAGCCTGTTATTCTCACTGGGTTAATAATTCTAGTGTTAGGCAAAGTGGTTCATTCGGGGCTATTATAAGATAACCTAGGAGTTCTCCAACTTTTTCTTCCGCAATCCCCTTTTGCGAATGAAAATTTATCTCGGCTCCCACGTAAAAATAAATTTAATACTAAACGATTATTTCTTACTTATGCTTGTAATACTATTTATTAACATAACAATAATTAATCATCCCCTAGGGGGTTATGATCCACGCTTTAAGAAGGTCTGAGATAATCAATGATCGCTCGGTAATAAAATTAATTAAAAATTATTTACACAAATTTTTACTTCCCACCAATCTTCTTCTATCCAATAATCCTATAAATCGAAAACCTTTATCTAGTAACTTTGTATAATACTAAAATAACATTGCACTAAGAATACGGGTGGTTGAGCAGTGATCGGAAAAAGAAGAAACTGTAGCCCCCCACTAGCTCGACACGACACTGTCTTCTCGAGAGAATCGTCTCTCGATTATTCAAACTTTCTTTGAAAATGGTCTCACTCCTTAAATTTTCAAAATATTACAAATTCCAGTGATGGATCGTCAACGAAAGTTTTTCCACTCGTTTTCACTGGCTCTTCCTCTTTCATGGCCATCTTCTTCCCTAAGCCTACGATACTACGCTTCGTTCCCCAATTCGATTAATCGAGATGGATTCGCGATACGGGACGAAGAGTTAAAGAGGAGCGTGGTAGGACGAATGGCGCAGGTTTCCGTGGAATTCTGGCCAAGCAATCGAAGTTATCTTCGGAGGAAACGAGGGAACAGGACACCGTGAGAATGATTAACGACGGTTTCGCTGTTCGCCACGGGGACGAAAGTTTTCGAGGGCGTGCGATCCGCAACCGCCAAGTTTCGTTTCTGTTTCGCGACCACGTGCTCTGATTCGCGCAACGTGCCGAGGATACTTCCGTCTTCGTCCCGGCCGCGATGCTTCCGAATCCATCGAGCTGCTGGTATAACCGAGGGAACCGTCTCTGAATACTTTACAAATCGCGAGAATATTCTCCAATTAATCGCCATTTCTTCCTCCTATTTTATTTCGTGCCCTAGTCTCCTGGGTATTCGGAGAAAAATTCTCGCCTTCACATCGAAAGCCACTCCTGTCAATTATTATCAATTCTTTTATAACAACGGAAGTGTACCTATTCTATAGTCGTTACTCAAAAGCTCGAAGATTTGCAAGGTTCGTTTCTCGCGTGAACTCTTCAATTCGCGATATTAATGAGAAATGATTTTATATTAATTAATAATATTCGGTTTGTTTACCAGAAAAAAATGGCCGCCATGCGTGCATCCCTGGTAGCAACGAACGAGTAAAATTTTCAAGAATGAAGTCGTATCTCCGTTAAACGCGAAAAATCATTTTCGGATATCTTGAAATTTGTGTTTCAATTTTATTTTCGAATCGCGTTCGATATCACTTTTCATGGTTTATTAACATTTCACGCCGCAAATACCCAAATCAGGGCTGGAGAACGAACCCGCTGTTAATTCTTTCTTCGATATTTCAGCTGCTTTCTTCTAAACGTGCTTGAAATAAACGACGACAGGTTGAGAGCAACGAGCTTAAATCAATTTATATTTTCAGAAGCGTGTACGAGTGAAATATCCGTCGAACCACAATCTGTGGAGTTCAAAGAATTAACCTCTTGCGCTCGAGAGGCGTCTCTCAGTCTCCATTTAATCGGATTCTAAAGATGGTTGTTAATTAATATCTATTGGGAATTTAAAGTAACGCATGGAGATAATTCTACGTCTTACAATTAACCCTCTGCACTAGAGAGGCACCCTTCAGTCGCCATTTGATAAAATTTCGAGGCTCGATATTAATTAATATATCAAATTTAAAATAATGTAACAGTGTGCGAGGTATCGAAATTAAATAATTCTACGTGTTAATTATTATACGATTTGTTATTTACTGCTCAAAAAATATCATCAGCTTTGTAACAGAATATTTTTCAACTCGTACCCTTCTTTAGTCAAAAAATCCTCGAGCGCAAAGGGTTAATTTGCACGTCCTATTTACCGTTTTGAAAATAACTTTATGGCAGAAAATTTTCGAATTACTATGCTTCTGTAACGAAAAGATCGCCAAGTACAGAGGGTTAAGCCAGTGCTTCTACTTTTGACATTCGCGAGATCCAACAGATACGTACAAACTGATAGAATTGAGATGGCAGTGAATTTAAAAAGAAAGGAACACTAATTATAGAAAGGCAACGCTTTAATAATTGGCAACTCGATTGGTGTATGCTGTACAACGATTGCTTAGAGACTGATTCGTCTGAATAAAGGAATTTGTTTTTATACATTAATATGCAATAGAAAGAAAACATTTTCACATCGACGTTATATGTAAGATGTCTCGACTTTAGCATTCCAACACAAACAAACGTCACGTTATTACACAGATGTAGAATCAAACGTGCACGACAGGAGACACTGTATCGAAAATAGGAAATAGACTGTATATCCCGCGAGCTATCGGTTCTCCAGCCCTGACCTAAACTAACCTATATCCTTTGCTCTATCCAAAGACTGAAAAGAAATTAATCTCTCCTCTGTAACGAGACACCGGTTATTGCAAGCCCGAGTAACAATCCCATTGCGATCACCGCGCCATCTACACCGGGGAATTCATTGTCCCATTGGAGCGAGGCTTCCGGGCGTATCGCGGTGCCCCACTGTCTGATTATCCCTCATCTTTCTCGAACGATTCTACGGTGGCGAACGTGTCACCTAAAATTGGAAATCGGATCGACCGCTCTAGAGGGACTTCCCAACTCATCCGTTTCTTGATCCAAAGTTCGCGGAGCGTCGGCCTCGGAACGTGCGCCGGATGCGGTTTCTGCTCGTGCAGAAGTTTCCGTGGCAGCCTTGAAATCCGCGCGAAGTTATTTCGTTCCCGATATCTCGCTACCCCGACCCCCACACCCCTGTACCCACCCTCGTCCGATCCATCCAGCCGATGTCCCCGTATTTTTTCTCCCACCCCGGCGGTGCCCGTCGTCCTCCTTTTTGCACCCCGGCGCAAGGTACACACGCGCGTGCACGTGAGGGTCGGCGAAGGGGGATGAAAAATAGATTTTTATCGAGGATCCGTTGTGTTTCCCTTACCTGATTCGAAGATTACCTCGCTGAGCATGATCCAGCGCGCCGCGAAGTACAGCTGCAGCTTGAGGAAGCGGCCGGCGCGCGAGTGGAGCTTTATGGTAACATCACGTGCCTGTTCCAACACCAGGTCCGGTATGTACGAGAAATGGACAGGCTCGCCGTTGAACTGGTTCCCACCCGTGCCAAGATAAACCTTCGCGTAGGAAAAGACCTGCGGAAGAATCGCGTGTGTGTAGAGAATACAGTAGCGATCGGTGGACGAATAAACAGGGTAGAAATCGTCGAACGCGATGGGAACTCTTTTCCTCCATTTTTCCTTCCCTCTCCGCCATTGCAGCAGTCTGTGATCGCCTCGTGTCGCGGAAGGGGATGATAACTATAGTCCGAGAGGGGTAATTCCTTATTCCGTTCCTTCAAAAATTTCATTTGCAACGACAAATCGCGACTGTTACCTAATTTTTATTCTTCCTGCGTATAATAATAACGAATAAAGTGCTTCTCCACGCACCGACGAATCTATCATGGCGGCCGCCTACGGTGCATTTCGTGGATATATAGTCCGGCAGGTTTTTCCGTCGAAAAGTTTCGAATCGCTTCGTCCATCGAGAGTTTCCAACTCTTTGTTCTATTTTTCCCCCTATTTTTTCCTGTTCCTCTTCCGCCTGTGCTTTACGAAGTTTCGAGAAGATGGCGGACGAAGCTGTTGGTTCGTTAAGATAACGCGCAGCGGCTTTAAAGAGCGCTTTGGCAGCGATTTTTAGGGCCCTCCCTGGCTCGTTAACGAGACATCCGCGAAGTTTAATGAATTATAACGAATTCCTGGATCTCGCCGGGCGTTTATACAGATTGAGCAAACATCGATCTTCGCGCAGAGAGGATACAGTGGGAATATTGATCGGAATAATCCCGAATCAAAAAATCCTCGAGCGCAAAGGGTTAATTTGCACGTCCTATTTACCGTTTTGAAAATAACTTTATGGCAGAAAATTTTCGAATTACTATGCTTCTGTAACGAAAAGATCGCCAAGTACAGAGGGTTAAGCCAGTGCTTCTACTTTTGACATTCGCGAGATCCAACAGATACGTACAAACTGATAGAATTGAGATGGCAGTGAATTTAAAAAGAAAGGAACACTAATTATAGAAAGGCAACGCTTTAATAATTGGCAACTCGATTGGTGTATGCTGTACAACGATTGCTTAGAGACTGATTCGTCTGAATAAAGGAATTTGTTTTTATACATTAATATGCAATAGAAAGAAAACATTTTCACATCGACGTTATATGTAAGATGTCTCGACTTTAGCATTCCAACACAAACAAACGTCACGTTATTACACAGATGTAGAATCAAACGTGCACGACAGGAGACACTGTATCGAAAATAGGAAATAGACTGTATATCCCGCGAGCTATCGGTTCTCCAGCCCTGACCTAAACTAACCTATATCCTTTGCTCTATCCAAAGACTGAAAAGAAATTAATCTCTCCTCTGTAACGAGACACCGGTTATTGCAAGCCCGAGTAACAATCCCATTGCGATCACCGCGCCATCTACACCGGGGAATTCATTGTCCCATTGGAGCGAGGCTTCCGGGCGTATCGCGGTGCCCCACTGTCTGATTATCCCTCATCTTTCTCGAACGATTCTATCGCCACGGTGGCGAACGTGTCACCTAAAATTGGAAATCGGATCGACCGCTCTAGAGGGACTTCCCAACTCATCCGTTTCTTGATCCAAAGTTCGCGGAGCGTCGGCCTCGGAACGTGCGCCGGATGCGGTTTCTGCTCGTGCAGAAGTTTCCGTGGCAGCCTTGAAATCCGCGCGAAGTTATTTCGTTCCCGATATCTCGCTACCCCGACCCCCACACCCCTGTACCCACCCTCGTCCGATCCATCCAGCCGATGTCCCCGTATTTTTTCTCCCACCCCGGCGGTGCCCGTCGTCCTCCTTTTTGCACCCCGGCGCAAGGTACACACGCGCGTGCACGTGAGGGTCGGCGAAGGGGGATGAAAAATAGATTTTTATCGAGGATCCGTTGTGTTTCCCTTACCTGATTCGAAGATTACCTCGCTGAGCATGATCCAGCGCGCCGCGAAGTACAGCTGCAGCTTGAGGAAGCGGCCGGCGCGCGAGTGGAGCTTTATGGTAACATCACGTGCCTGTTCCAACACCAGGTCCGGTATGTACGAGAAATGGACAGGCTCGCCGTTGAACTGGTTCCCACCCGTGCCAAGATAAACCTTCGCGTAGGAAAAGACCTGCGGAAGAATCGCGTGTGTGTAGAGAATACAGTAGCGATCGGTGGACGAATAAACAGGGTAGAAATCGTCGAACGCGATGGGAACTCTTTTCCTCCATTTTTCCTTCCCTCTCCGCCATTGCAGCAGTCTGTGATCGCCTCGTGTCGCGGAAGGGGATGATAACTATAGTCCGAGAGGGGTAATTCCTTATTCCGTTCCTTCAAAAATTTCATTTGCAACGACAAATCGCGACTGTTACCTAATTTTTATTCTTCCTGCGTATAATAATAACGAATAAAGTGCTTCTCCACGCACCGACGAATCTATCATGGCGGCCGCCTACGGTGCATTTCGTGGATATATAGTCCGGCAGGTTTTTCCGTCGAAAAGTTTCGAATCGCTTCGTCCATCGAGAGTTTCCAACTCTTTGTTCTATTTTTCCCCCTATTTTTTCCTGTTCCTCTTCCGCCTGTGCTTTACGAAGTTTCGAGAAGATGGCGGACGAAGCTGTTGGTTCGTTAAGATAACGCGCAGCGGCTTTAAAGAGCGCTTTGGCAGCGATTTTTAGGGCCCTCCCTGGCTCGTTAACGAGACATCCGCGAAGTTTAATGAATTATAACGAATTCCTGGATCTCGCCGGGCGTTTATACAGATTGAGCAAACATCGATCTTCGCGCAGAGAGGATACAGTGGGAATATTGATCGGAATAATCCCGAGAAGCGCGTTGGCATATGGTTCCGTGAGAAAGATTCGCGGATTTCGAGGTGCCCTGGAAAAATGTACGGGAAACGATACGGTCGGGGTTCGTGTAATATTTATAGTAGTCAAAATTTCACGCGGATGCTCGGAGCGAGTGACTGACAATGAATTCGGAATGGCGGAGGCGCGAGAAAGAATGGAGTAGCAGAAATTAGAGCACGAGGGAAAAGCTTGTTTGACGTGTCTTCTCGTCGGAAGGGAACGAAAGCGATCGCGTTACGGGAAACCAGAGAACGCGTGTAAAATGCAGGAAAATACAGTGGCGTTAAAAATACAGGAGAACATTGTGCGGAGGGTGCGTGCGCAGGGTAGTTATTGAACGGAATTTGAAATATCGAGTTGTAGCATGTCGTATTGATCTGTAAGACAATATTACACGCGAGTGAAGGCGGAGATAAATACGTCGGAATAATTATCGAATATACTACTTAATGGAATAAGCTAAACGTTGCATGTATCCGCCGTAGTCGATGAAAGATAGAAAATTCGACATACCTGTACATCTTTGGTGAAGTAATTATTCATATGCAGGTGTATGGCAGTGAAATTCCTCGAATAGTCGAATTCGAACATTAATTCAACCGGACGACCAAGCATGCTCGGCGTGTCGTTCCTCCAGCCTACCCACTCGTACCCTTAAACAGAAGAGAATATTCGTTATTACGGGAATGCGCAATAGCGTGGGACATTCGATAGATCGTTAAAAAAGAAACAATTAAAAACAGGTGTAAGAGTATGCGAGCTTCGATAAGGCGACGTATTATAATTAAATATTTAATTCATTATACTTTTTACACGTGACTCGTTTCTCCATCATGCATTTTCCGCAGACAAATTTTTTGAAAATTATGCAAGTTTGTGTGGTAACATCGGATTAATAAATCAAAAGGAACTTTTGATTTTGATTATATTTTATATTTCTTGGTGATATAAAATAAAAGGAGGTTCAAAGTTCTCTATAACGCGTGGTGCAAATGGTGGATTGTCAAAAAGTGTGTCCTGACGAGTTCTTCAGCAAGGCTTTTATGGGCTCTACTCAACCCAACTTCGAGAATTGATAAGCTGGATGGTTCCTTCGGAAGCAAAGATAGATCTCGATGCAGGGTGACGCTATCCAAAGATTCCTCTCATACTTGAATAATTTTATTACCGGTGTACAATCTTATTTAGCATTCTTCTCGCGAATGGAAATTATTACTTGGACTGCTTGATGTCTTTTCTTGTAAGTTTTCCCTTTCTTCTTCAAGAAATTCGCGATATTTCGTGATGAGTTCACTGCTGATTATAACAGGAAACGCCTACGTCTTGGTATCCTTATGCCAGTTAGGATATTGATGTTTGTTAAAGGGGTTATAACGCAAAGGAATAGTAGTCAGTGGAAACGGTGGAAAAATTGTATAGATCTTTATTAACACTTTGACTGCCACATTGGTGATCGGAGCGTTTGAACTTTGGTGCATTTTGAATACAACGGCTATTTAGAAAATAAAAGGGCCCCTTTGAAATATTTTGAAACAAAAAGGGCCCGAATGAACAATTAAAAATTTTTCTTAGAATATGAGAAAAATATTAGAAGAAATCTTGCATCTAGCGTGCACTCTCGTGGTGTCCAGAGGGAAACATGCAATTTCGGCGTGGCAGTAGAAGAGTTTAAGGGGCGAAGGGTTAGAACTGGCCTGTTTAGGACCACGCGGGTCAAAGACGTCTCCAAAAAACGGGAAACAAAACACACGCCACTGACAAAGGACAAAACCCAGGGGAAGGGATCACCCCTACAATGCTAGGATGTAGAGTTTCCTTTAGTATTAAGTTTTCACTACTACAATCTTGATCCAGGATATTGAAAAGCCCTCTCTTCTCCTCTTCCCTTACACAGGAAAAATAGGAAAACATGGAATTCATCGATCGGCCATGGTTTAATCCCGCCTCGTTACACCCCTGCCGCACGGTGCATCGCGACAAAAGCGTTACACGAAATGTCTTTCCATCGATCCTTCGACAATCGCAGCGGATCGGTGCATCAAGAAGCGAGCGGACATTCGGCGACCAGTGGCGCTCGATAAAAATCGAATCCGCGACTAATTCGAGTTTAACAACGTCCACGATCGGCTGCGACACAATCCAACGGTTGACTGTTTTTTCACATCCATTCGCCCGTACAAATGTACGTATTCCACCAGGTCGACCTCTCACCCTCTCTTCCCTTTCCCTTTTCCCATTTACATACACATATACACCGTTTTTTAACAATATGAACACGAACGGGTTACGCGACGAGCGCGAAATAGAGGATACGTGGATCGGCAGGTCGCGAATCTGAAAAATGACGCGTTACGTCGTTGGATCCGATTATCCCGTCGACACCGCGTGCCGATAAACGAGACAATAAAATCTGTAACATAAATAATCCGCGAATCGCGCGTGACGCGAAATTTGTTTGCGCGCGCGCGCGCGGCCTGAACAGCCCGGTCCCTATCAAACGAACAAATTGTTTCAACGCGAACGCATTTGTTGCAAATTGCGCGACGTCCTTTCAGCTCTGGCCCGTACCCGGGCGCCAACCTATTTTCGCCCCAACGACAGCTGGTCTTTGAATGTTGCCTTAATTAATCGCCAGTTGAACGCGAAATAGTAGGCGTTTTCGCGCAATCTGCGCTGCATCGAGTTCCCGCCATCTTCGCCGGCGAATTTACACGGCAAGTACCCCGGATTTATTCACTTTCCCACCCCCCGTTTCTACCTCTTCTACGACACGGAAACCCCTCGTGTTCCTCCCCGTCCGCTTTTTCCGGTCCCTCCGAGACCCCCTGCTCGTTGGAGAATTCGCGAATTATTTAAATACGACTCGATGCACCGGCATGTTTATCGCAAATGTCGCGGTAACGAGTTACCGAGAGAACTGGCAGGGAATCGAATTTTATCCGCTCGCAATAGCGACTACGAGTGGAGCAGGGATTGCGGTAGATTCAAAATGTAAATTTGAAAATTTTTTTTCAGACTGGTAACACGCAGGTGTAGACACGGTGTGAGATAGATGCGCAATTGCTGGTGCAATCGGTGTACGAATGAAAATTCTGCACTCGAGCATGAATCCCCTATTTCGATCGACCTATATCTTATTCGCGACATTTTTCATCCCCCGTCGACATTTCGACTTGTAATTAGTACGCGACGTTTCGTGCCTGGACGACTTCCATGTTTGAAATAAATAGCGAATGTTACAAAACTGCTCGCGAGTGAATATATCAAAAGAAAAATCGCGAACGTAGAATTTTTATTGAAAAGTTTAAATATAAAGTCATTCGATAGGAAATAAATTTAGAAACGACGCTACTGCCGCCATTTTGGGGTAATATTTCCAAACGTTTCTTCGCTGGCATTTATTTGCGTTAAGGAAGAATACGCTTCTGGGAATTGAAGAATATCGCGGTGTATCGATTCTTGGATATCGAGTCGAATAAACTCGGGAAGTATTCGAAAGTACGAAATATCCGTGTTTATCGGGGCGGAAAGGAGGAAAGAGAAATAAAAGAGACATAAAACATCCTTGCCACCGAAGTAAAGCTTTTTAAGCTCCGCTAACGAGTCCACTAGAACGCCTCGCACGAAACGTCCCAACCTTCGTCGGTTTCTCAACTTTTCTGCTACCCAGCCACGTTCCCTCGACTAGCTCCTGGCCACCGATTAACAATCAACCTTCGTGACTCGTCGAAAGCCCTGCCTGGCCGTTCTCAAGTTTCAGAAACAAGCAACGTAGCCGGGCAGAGCTACGAGCCGAGAGAAAGCCCTAATTTATATTCGTCGGTTTACCATTGCCGCTAATTTCCCGGGAATTATCTTTGAACCCCTGGCCGGCATCGATCCCTCGCCGTGGGCACCGACGAAATATTAATCACGGTTCAGAACGAACTTTCACGGTAACCCACTTGCAACGGTCGAAACCCATTTTCCTCTCACGGACGTTCCGTTTTCGAGCGCGTCGGTGGCCGCCGCAAGAGTAACGGAACACGGTTTTCGAAAATGGAAGAGTTTCCGCGGGGCAGTTATAGCCAGAGCGCGAGGTAATACGCGTACGAAGCACGCGATCCAGCCATGGGAGGCAGCGCGGATTGAAAATGGACTGCGATAACCCTAAAGCCGGCCGCGACCGCGAGTTACGCGTTTTTCCGAACCCGCTTCCTCCCTTACTTTTCGCGGTTCCCTTCGAATTTCCGCCTTTAACCGGACGCTGCCTGCGGTTTTCCGCCCCGAACTTTCCGTCGAACAGCGTGATCTCGCGAGATTTCACCATTTTGCCAACTCCAGCCGGCCAACTGTGCGGGAAGTTGGCCGACAGGATGACCCGAAAAAAGGCAAAGAGGGCTAGCTTTTTGCGCGGAGGCAAGCACTTGGCCAACTAATCGAGACGTAATCGAGATTTTTCCAAGATCCAGGCAAGCTGCTCTATTCGAGGGTACCACGGACGAGCTCGAACCTCCCGCTTTTATTTACGTTTCGCTTTTTCTCGTCCACCCCTAATGTGGCTTTAAGAGATCGCGAGGAGTAGATACATCGCGGTCGAGATTCGTTCTTCGCGCTATAAATCCTGCCCCTTTATCCACCGTCCGGACGGGCTTGGAAAATTTTATTCCCTCGCAATCGCGCCTTTCCTGCAATTACCCCGTTTAATTTTCTCCGATTTTTAATTCGCCCGGATAAAATAAATACGGAACTTGATCTTCCATCGATTGCAGTTCCATCAAAGGGTGTTCCATAAAAAGGGGTGAGACGATCGAGATGTCCCTCGGACGGTCTACCACCGTCCCTTGGAGCTTATTAAAAGTTAGGAGTCTGGATCGTTTCGTTTCAATTCGCCGTAACCGTGGACGCTGTAGGCATCCGGGTGTCCCCCGAAACGTTGCCATTTTCCGGCCTCGTTCCCTCGCGCCGACAATGTTCACGACCCATGCAGCGGTATTATATCGCCCTGATCTATCCGCCTTCGTATAAACCCCACCCTCAATATCGTCCCTCGAGTAAATAGTTTCCAGTTTCCTGTCGTCGCCGCCTTCGGTCGCTATCTACATCATCAATTCCGAACATTCAGAGGGGAAGATAACCGGCGAGCCCGTGGATATACCATCCTCTCCACTCGCCGCAGCTTGATGATTTTCTCACTTAAACCATCCCGAGACTATACGGCCGGTCGTATGGCGATCGTAAAACGGCATACGCGCCGACGCTCGCGTGTTATCGATTTCTAAAGCGAATTTAAACGGGGTAAATGAGGAACGAGTGCACGTGGGCTGGCATCTTCTACGCGGAACGTCGTGACGGAAGGGGATGACGAGAGAGGACGCGATGGCTCGCGTTTTCTAGCTCTTACGCGCGATCGTTGGCGAAATTTAGGACGATCGTGGTACGTCTTCTTAGCCACTTGCGCTGGAAAGACGTGTCACGCACGTCGTAATACTTCTGTCACAGAATCGTGGTATAGACGTCGAATTCGCGTCTGTGAATTTCTTGCCATCGCGAGTGGTTAACGTGGCGTACAGCTCGCGAGTTTTCTCGTTTCTTCGCGATTCGTCTGTCATGCCAACGCACCTTAGATGTCAACGCACTGTTTTGTCAAAACGTGCGATCCCTGGAATGGATATTAGAAATTTCTATGCGATTCGCAATGAGCTAATCGGTTTCGAGTACGTATTCTTATAATTGAAGGACTGAACGTAGGCGATCATTCATAGCCACTGGACAATAGCCGTTCGCGGGCAATTGGAGAAGAAAATTGATTAACAAGGGAAGTAGCGAAGCGATCCCGAGGAAACTTGGGAAATACCGGGGACTCTCGTGGCGATATTGGAATCGGTAACGGTCCCTGTCCTCGCCTCGACGTTCGCTAAACTGCAATCCGCAAGTTATTGCCTAATGACCTAATTACTCACTCGGCGCTGACGAGCCGTTTCCCGCTGACATTCTGATCGCGTCTGCCTGCGCAGACCCCCCGTTCGCCGCGCCATTCTTGCATGCAACCGAGGAAACTTATTAACGAGAACGGAATGCGAGAGCAGCGAACGTCGACGGGAAGTTGCGGCAAGTTGCGCCGGACAACGACGGAAACAGCGACGCTGGCTTCTTCGTGGTTGAACGTCGGCACGAGGGCGGAACGGGTGAGGGAAATATTTTCACGAGGGTCGCCTGGAAATAGAATCGGGATGCAGCTGCACGGCACGGAACGCGTGGTGCAAGGCGTCGGCAGGGACGACCAGCCACCGCGGTTCCTCTCGATTCGAGCCAGTCCATAGTGGTACCGGGGGTTTAAACAGAGAATAGAGAGAAGGGGTGAGAGAGGGTGCGCGAGTCTCGACGGGTTTAAAAGTTTAAGAAGCTGAAAGTACGCGGCTCCGGCCTGTCCCGTGGCGTAAATGGAAAGACACAAATGTATCCAGGGAGCCGGTAAACAGCAGTGTGGCTTGCAGTCTAGCCCGCGGTTCAATATAAATGTAAATTGGAACAGATTCGAGTGCGGCAAGGAACACGTTTGCCTCCGGAGGAGTCCGAGCATTCGAGGTCCGGGAGCGAGCTTCCTGGAATTCTCTTATCGCCATGCAGGCCGGTCTATACACCTGGAATCGACGCGTGGAAAATTTTAGTCGCCGAGCTTTCGCTGACCGGTGCTTGGCCAGGATCGACCGGGATCAGCCGCTTCGAGAATTCGAGATTTCGTGAGAACGGAAGAACCCGATGGTCGCGTCTGCCTTGGAGTTCCCTAATTAGTTGGAAAAGTATCGAGGGCATCGGATACAGGGCTGTCCTCTGTGTTACAGGACAGAGGAAACGACTCGGCTCTTTATCGAGCTTCTTTATGCACCCCGCCAATGGCGAAGAAGCTCCGGCCCGCGGCAATATATACGCAGTTCGATAACGCCCGGGAAATTTAATTCCGCCGATGAAACGAAACGGCGAATTTACAATTGAGATTTAATAACACTCCGGGAAACTCTCGCCGGAGAATTGTTAATTCCCGGGAAAAAAGCCAAATAACAGCGAGACCAAGCCTGTTAGCTTAAACGATCCGCTCCCTTCTTTCCACGGACTATCTTCTTTCTCCTTATTAGCTCCCGCCATCAAACCGAATTTCAACGATCCTCCGTAACGCGATGAAAGAACAGAGGGGAGGAAAAAGAAACCGCAAAGTGGAAGCTACGGACGAGGATGGAGATACAGCCGGAATCGAGTCGGAAATGAATCGAGAGCGAAGGAAGAACGAAATAATAAGCAGGGGAGCGGGGTTAGGTTAGTCGAGGGAACGTAGACGGTTCTATCGCGCTAATCTGGACGCGATCAAGCCCTAGCGTTAATCTCGCTTGAGCGCCAGGCAGCTCACCTTTCCCGTTACCACTGACGTCCAATCTGAAGTTGTCAGGACCCTTTTGCCCGTCGACAAGTTGACCGAGTCCCCCGGAGAGGTAACCTCCTTCTTCCCTGCCGTCGTACGTCCTGTCGGAAAGGTCAACCTCCGAGCCCCTCTTAATTCCTTGGGGCATGGAATACGACACCAGACCCTCTGCAAGCAAGAACAAAAAGGGTAGTGCGCGGCCGCCATATGCTCGTGAACTATGCATCATCGCCGCGATGAGACGGACATTTTATTCCCGACGATACGTGATAAGATTGCGCCCGGTCGTCGGGCAAAGCGCACGTCCCTGGCAAACAGACGCCGAGCGGAAAAGTTTGAAATCTCTGTTCAGCCACGGAGCTAGTTATATCGCGACTCGGTTTCCTCGTATACATAATTTAAAGCCGAATGGCTGCTTCGTGTTTTATCGAGTGAGGGAAAGTTGCGCTATTTCGCGTTTATCCCGGTTATTTCGCGGTTATCTAACGGTGTCGCTTTGTACATCGCCATGCAAACTTCGCGGAATTTCGGTATATAATGGATCAAGCACTTGGGGGATGATCAAACGGTTCTCGCGTAATTCTGTTCGATCGTTGGAATCTTCGAATAGAATTTTAACGACTTCCTTAATCGAGACGAAGACACGAAACTTTGACATGTATCCGAGTAATAGGTTCATCGCTGCGTCATCCATGGTTAGCTGACACCCTAGACTGTGCCAACCAAGTACCCATAGTTGACGGTCTCACTTATAAGTGTTAAGATATTAAAGAAAAGAACGCAATAATATTTTCTCTTGTTCTGTCAGTTTTGACAGTTATTAGGGGTTTCGATTTACAATTACAAGGTTTCCTAATCGCGATTCTTTCGTGTCCATTGAGTCAACGAGACGTCGAGAACTTCAAACAAGAACTTGGGAGATGATCAAACAGTTCTCGCGTAATTCTGTTCGATGATTGGAATCTTCGAATAGAATTTTAACGACTTCCTTAGTCAAGACGGGTACACGAAACTTTGACATGTATCAGAGTAATAGGCTCATCGCTGTCAACCATGCTTAAGTGACACCCTAGACTGTGTCATCCACATACCCGTTGCTGACGGTCTCACATTCGAATGTTAAAATATTAAACAAAAGAGCGCAATAATATTTTCTCTCGCTCTGTCAATTTTGACAGTCACTGGGGGTTTCAATGTACAATATCAAGATCTCCTAATCGCGATTCATTCGTAGCCATCGAGTCAGCGATAACAAACGTCAAAATGGAGTACTTGTCGAGCTGAAACGTCTAGATACGGATATTATGAACCAAGAGCCGTTTCGCCATCGTTCGTTTAAAAAGCTTTTATTCAAGAAGCACGCGAGACTCGCGTAATTTAATCTCGGCACGTGCTCATCACCCCGGCGCGGAGTGACATTCGACGGGATCCCGACTTTCCAGACACCGGAAGAAATGATTTTTATTCGAAGTCTTCCTCCGACGTGGCGCGGCGGCTGACAGATGTCAATAAACAGGAGAGACTATGTACAAGCCGCGGCGCTTTCGCTCGAGGAATAAGCGAATGCATTGTTAATATCCCGTGGAGTAACAACAGCGAATATCGAATCCATTGGCGAGCGCGGACGAAGGGTAAAAGATAACGGATTCAAAGCCCGAGTGTATTAAATTAGTCCGTGGCGCGAACGATAGGCAAAAACGAGGAGAGTGGTTGATAAAATGGCACCGATTCGCCTTCCATTGCTTTCTTTCCCGATAAAACGCCGCCCGCGATAAATTCCGCGGGCGCGATAGAAATACCGTATCTATATTTATCATGGTGTTATTCGGTTTGCGCGTCGGGGGTGCGAGGGGGTTGGAAAACGCAGCAAGGAACACGAACACGCGTACACTCGCCGTACGATTGCAGTAATTTCAACTACAATCACCATCCGGCATATGGAAAATATTTTCGTTCTTGTTACAGTAATTGTTCCGCTGGCCGGCACCGAAATTGAATACGCGTAGTCGTTTACCAGGCAGCGTTGTTTTTCACCGGTAACGACGCCCCGATGAAAATATCGTTCACTTGACAACTTCGGCGACTTTTCAACCGGCGCGCTGTCAAATCGTTCAAACGACTCGAATACTCGGAAGGAACGGGATAATTCGGTGATGAAAATTAAACGTAGACTTTGGAAATACTTCTTACGGCCACGATGATGAGGTAATTAGGAAATATCGACGCGACGTTGCGATATATAGAACGGCAAGGGAAGAGCAATGTTCGCGTCAGGTCTGCATACGTACGGGAGGATCCTCGGTGAACCCTATCGGGGTCAGATTAACGCAACACACCTGTACACGACAGTCTCCGTGCTTGTAAGAATCCGATGGGATACGGGATATCCGCGGGACCAGGTGTATTTCCTTTTGTCACGTTATTTCTCGCGCTGATCGTCGGGAGTGGTTCCGCCCGGTGAAGCCGGTTACCATTTTGTATTCGCGACGAGTTTTTCACCGACTATTCACCGCGTTTGCTTCGATGGAAAAGGAATGGAATTATGGTAAGCCGGAAACGACGGGCAGAGAATGGTATTAGATTTTTGAAGCACGAAAATCGTGGCTGACAGAACGCAGGAAATACGGTCTCGAACTACCCTCGGTCGCGTGCACGCTTTTGCAACGGGGTAAGGAGTTCCCCCGATCCGATAAAACGGCGAACAGTGACAGCGTGATAAAAATGCCCGAAGCCGCGCCGGTACCATTGCGTTCTTTTCAATATTTAGCGGATGGATACGTGGTCGCAAGTACGGGATCGTGGGACATAGGACGCCAAAGGGGCGGTTATAAATTTCACTCACCGGTCCATGGGCAGCCATAAAGCTCCACTCGTATGCATACCATTCGCATGTGCGAGGTGTAAGGGATGAAACGGACTTTCGTTGCCACGATCGCAGGGTCGAAGATCTGCTCCTTCTCCGAAAATGGATTATTGTTGCCCGTCAGCAGCTGTGGAACAGAAAGAGTTTTATTAGCAAAAATTGTTCCATTAATTTCATTAAACTTGTTAAATTCATCGAAGCAAAGTACTGTCCATTCTCAATAAATAGTATAAGATTAAAAGTATACATTTCCTATTTTTCTTATCTGTACTGCTGCACTCTGTCAAATTTCCGTGTCTGCGGAAAGCCATGACAGTTGTCAGACTCTTGCCATAGAAATTTACAAAGACTCTAACCGTTGTCTCTTTCAAAGCCATTTCCTTACTACACCCGACAGTCCGACGAATATCGTCCCAAGCAATGCAAGGGAGCAAAAATTCCTCCCTGCTATCGACGTTTCCTCTAGAATCTACCTACCTCGCGAGAGCTTTGAGAACCTACCGATCTTCGTTCCCGGAATATCAGAAACGAACGAGGAGATACAAGAACCAAAAAACCGTGGACATTCAGTGAATCAGAGAACCTTTGACAAAATCTTGCTAATGCAAGAACGCATTGGTGAAACAAGTAGCCTAAGCTAGGCAGGTCTACGGTGAGCAATCACGCAGCAGAGAGCATTTACTCTCTACCCGATGCCAAACCTGACACCGGTGGTCAGTTTCCACAAACTACGCGTTACCAAGCCTGGACATTGGAATCATAGACAGAACGAAGCCCTAATCCAATAGCAGACGGTGGTTTCGTTAATCTCGCGACTGTAGGGAGCAGGGAACCGGCATCGGGGCGCGTTTAGAGCAAGAACGAATCTCACGGCTGACGAGCAGCATTTTCCGGATCCGATTAGCAAGCAACACCTCGGCAGGCTCTTCTAAATGTAAATGCCAGCGTTAAATCTGGTCGAAGGCGGTGGACGTTGCTTCGTTCCCGGTTCAACCCCGCGGCGAACCCTATCTAGGCGCTGGACGATCGATTCCCGGGGAACAGGTTGCCGCGACGTTGGCCCACGGAGGATAACCGCGGCTGAAATATGAACGCCAGAGTCGAGGATCAAACCTCGTACGACGGATCCGGCTACACACTCGCGAGAGTACACGCGAGACCACGGCTGGTCGCGTGCGAGCAGCAAACGCGCGCAAACGGCTCTCGTTTGCCTTCGGATTAGAATCTCTGACAGGATACGATCCGTTATTCGATCCGAAAAATACGAGGCCGGCAATCTGATCCTTCTGACGTTTCCTGCCGCGAGAACCAAGGCGGATGATTGTGTATTATTTTGGGGGCGGCTGGTGAAAGGATATATATGAATATTCCGCGTTGTTTCGATCTCGCCGTGTATTCAGACCGGTGTTGATTTAGCGTGGTCTCGTTACGAGGTACACTCCACGAACGTTCGGATCGTATTCGCGTTGTTACAAGAAGCTGGAATCAGATATTTCCCACGCGAAGGTCCATTTAAGGTCCATTTATGTATTCATGCCTCGCAGCTGGCAAGATGTTCCTGTTTGAGAGAAATGACGCGGATACAGTAGTGTACGCTTTAGCGTTCGCAGTTTGCTACCCTGTTTGGACGTTTATCGGGTAAATTCTCGGAATTTGGATAATGAAAGGATGGAGAACGAGTGGGAGAGTAAACGTACTAAGGGTAAATTGATATTGGAGATGTTTGGTGGATTATCTTCGAATTTATGGGGTAGGTGTACGTACAATGCACACTGTAGGTGCCAAATGGTCAGAAATCTGGGTAGATAGTCTAGACAGATTTTGTCGATCGATTATAAGGTATATTCTGATGAGAAAAATCCTAGGGTTCAGGCCGAATGTTCAGAATGTTACCTGGGGTGCGTGCGGGGGACGAGTGACCTCGTGCAAGGATCGTATGAATAGGATATTTATGGCAATATTGAATGCAAGTGAAGAGCGAGTCTGAGTGTTTAGGGTACGAGGGTAAGAAAGAGAGTATGAGCATGAAAGAAGACAGGTTGCAAAATTTAAATAAGGGCGCAGGACATGAAAGAAGATAGTCGTTTACAGTGCCAGAGGAAGAGTTGGCACGAGAGTGTTAGTTGCGTGATCATAAATCAGTTATCAGTCTAGTCTTCTAGTTTATACTTTACTTCTACGTTCCATTTAACTCCTAATAAATATATATTTCACAAAAGAATAAAATAACTTCTCTCATTCCTTACATTTGCCAATTAAAAGTACCCCCTCAAATTCTAAAGTATGTCCCAATGGGAAAAATTTAATTAATGTTCCACGTCAGCTAGTGAAATGAAAAGAGAAAAATCCGAACTGCATTAGAATGTATCCTTGAACCAGGACATCGGACCTATGGGGTCTTTCAATGCTCGATTCGATTTCACTTTGTTCCACTTGTTCCATCGATCTCCACCTTTCCGGGCGATGAATATTTCAAACGGCTCTGCTTTCGAAAAATTCCTGCCCCTTCAGGCTTCCTCTTCGTGTATCAATAAGGACGATATGGTGGAAAGTCGCTCGCGAGTTACACGGAATGATACGGTGTCTGTCGAAAGCCGATTTTCGCCGAGATTTTTCACGCGGATCGAACGGTTGCCTGGCGTCGCGTGTTGCCGGCGTCTTGGCTGATATATTAAATGGATTCGTGCCGTTTCCATGAAATCCGACGTCGCGTTTCCACCGTCGACGAGAGGCGGCTGCATTTTCGCGCCGTTTCATCCCTATAGCGGTGCGTATCGTGTCCGACCATCGATGACAAAGCTGCAATTGCAACGTGCTCGCGGATCTCGTGATGGAAAGGGACAAAAATAAATTGGAAAAACTCCACGTTGCACCCTGGAATCGCCGCAGAGAGAGAGAGAGAGAGAGAGAGAGAGAGAGAGAGAGAGAGAAAAAGCACGAATTAAAATCCCAAGTATAACCTAAGCAGATCTTAAACGCGGAAGAAATGGAGGGAAATTCGAATTACGAATACAAATGCACGTCGTGAAGATAAATAAATAAAAGAGGGAACATTTTCGCGAGATACGAGACCAAACGAATGAATATTTAAGACACGTCGGAAGCGGAACTCGATGCCGATGACTGCAGGTTCACCGGACACGGAGTCCACGACACGAGGTCACGGGATCCAATATCGAAGCTACTCGGCCCGTGGAAGCCGATACCGGCGAACCCAGGGTCACGGGGATCTAATAACGACGAGACCCATTCGAAAATAGATTCTAACGACGCCGGGATCGGTTACACACGACGCCCCAAGAAAATCAGAGGAAAAATCAGGTTCCCTAATTTTCCATCTCCCTTTCTCTCATCCAATATTAACTCCCCTTAAACTTCACCCCATCACCACGAATGAAAACGAACAAATAATGTAGGATTTTTGGTTAAATTCATCCTATGCAGACAGAGATCTGCGTGTTTAACAAACAGGTTTTATTTAACTAACATATTACACTAAGTTTCGTACAATCCTCTATTCACTACGTCTCTACTACATACATTCAGCCTTTTAACTCAACTCAAATCAGCCTACTTTTCAATTCTCCACTCTATTCTCAACTCTCTTCTGACCGCCTCGCGCCGTTGCATCCTTACTTAACACTAGATTTACAGAACCCGTCAGTTTGATGGAATGGTTGCTCCAATTATACGATGGTAACAGATTTAGTTAACTTATATTAAGACTGTTAATACAATATAAAATTGTTTTTAAATTAAACTAATCGTTAAAAAAAAGTGGCACGTGGTTTCCTTTACCTGTCAATTTGACAGGTGTCCTTAGAAACAGGTATACAGATAACGTCCGTGAACCTAGTGTCAAAGCCAAATCTATCTGTTTTCATAGACATGCATTTCTTCTGAATTATTCGACAGCCATTCCGACAAAAGGATTTGACGCTATCGTTTGTTCTTTCGCGTTGGGCCCGATGCCACCGTTCGCTATGAGAAGCCTCCCAAACGTTTCCATGCACTCCCTTAGAAATAAGACCACACACCCATTCGCCTTGCTATTACTCTTAACCCCTTGACTACGGCAGATTTTGATACGCAACGGCCGTACCATACGGCAGGAATTGAGACGATGTGCGCCATTTTTGTGAAAACAAGCGCCCACCGTGTCACAAACGCAAAATTTCTAAGCGGCTATAGGCGCCCACAGTAGCCAAGGGGTTAATACATTGTTAACATCCCTCATCACACGCCATCCTACGATATCATCTAAATGTCTGTCCAGTCGTATTCCTTTCCCGTTCCCTTACACAGAGCTTCTAGACATACCGCAACTTTAGATTTCTAATTAACATACGCACTGCCTCTGTTAAACTGAGAGAACGAAGCGAGAGCGAGAGCGAGGCGTGTGCTACTTGTGAATCAATCGGCGATTGAATTGGCAGCGTACGCAGCAGCGTAGTGGCTCTGACGCGGACTTAATACAGCAAAGGGTGCAGAGGGTAGGCAGCTGTAAGCGGGCCAGCGGGTTGTAAACGGCACGCAAATGGAACGCGCCCCCTTAAATCGTTGCGCGTAGCACGAGGCGGACGAGTGGTTATATCGGCCAGCTCGGAACGGCCGACCGCGGATGCATTACAACTGCAACTGCAGCAGCGTGAGGGAATAGAAGCCAGCGGAGCCCGGCGTATACGCGATAGGAATAATTAATACAGCCATAAACAAGCGGCAGGATAGGGTGGAAGCGGCGAGGCCGATATCGTCCTACCGACACATAAAATTGATATCCGTGCTTGAAGGAGGGAGGATCATTCTGAAGGGAGCCCATATATCCGGCGACTCAGATGGATCGCGAGCGCCGCTCGAATAGGGTGGCAATTGTACCAGAGATTCTCTGTATATTATACCGGTTATTTATGCCTTCGTACATCGAGATTAGGTGCGTCGTCGCGAACCGAGTCTCTGTATTTCACACGCGATTGCCAGAGGTCCAAATTTCCAGCCAAGGTGCGAAGGAATTTAAATAAACGCGCGAAACGTGCGAGGGTACCCTCGAAGCACGAAGTTGGGACTTGCAGTTTGGGAAACGTGGTCCAGGATTCGTGACAGACGATACCTGATGACAGAGATTCGTGAGGGGATCCATATCCTAGCTGCTGCCAATTTGGACGCAGCGTTATTTGCATCTACACGTCCTGGATTCCAAGTACCGTCCCCGCCGTTTCAAATTTACCCGGTTTTCCTGTATCTGCTTAAGTTCTGGACGCTTGGATTATTAAATGTCTGATATCCGAGGGAGAAGGTGGATCTAGAATGGCAGGATCAGCGATTCTTCTTAGCCTTTAATAAAAATGTTTTCTTCCCAATCGCATTTCTTCGTTACGCCGGAGAGATATCACCCCGAGGAGCTACAGGGATGGTTACTCGATCGATAAAACACGCGCGTTTTCTATCAGGTCGTAACATAAGACACCGGATCAGGAAAGTTTCGGCGATACGTTGGCGATTTTATTAGCTACGTGTTCCTGGCTACGGCACAATGTAGGCAACCTGGTATTTCCTTATTTACAGTAACTCACCCTTTATCCCCTCTGCTAAGAAAATCCTTCTTGCGTAATAAACTACTCGCATTTACGATACGGTGCATCTGACCGCAACAGCCTCCGTTCCCTATCAGACTTCGAAATCATACAAACGCGAACAGGATCGAGCTATTAAATTCCCGGACAGAGCACGATTCTCTCCAATCGAATACTCGATAAACTCGAGCATTAGCCTCGTAGGAGTCGATTTATCGGCCATAACGATTCCATAAATCTGTATCGGAACAAGGAACTTTTCTCGAGCGTCTCGAGACGTAGATTCGAAGAAATTGGAATCGCTGCTGGTGTATCGGCGGAATTAAAATCAGCGATACAGGGTTTGTTCATTCCTTACATTCATTCCCAAACTCACAGACCCCTACGCAATCATCACTCGATCTAATCATTAACCACTTGCAACTGCGGAATTAAAATCAACGATACAGGGTTTGTTCATTCCCTACATTCATTCCCAAACTCACAGACCCCTACGCAATCATCACTCGATCTAATCATTAACCACTTGCACTGACAAGAAATTCACAGACTCGTGTGTCAGAACGGTTCAATGTAACTCGCTGAAAGACGTCACGACGTGTATACCACGTCGTTGGCAATTCTACGATAAAAGCATTACGACGTGCGTGGCACGTCTTTCCAACGCAAGTGGTTAATAAAGATTTGCAAATCCTGCATAGACAGACAGACAATTAACTCGAAAAACCTGAATCTCATATACTATTTCCTATATTCACCCCGAAGACAAAAGACCCGAATCGAGGGGACAACGGTTTATACTTCTGTAGGGGGTTCTCCCCCATGGTTGTTGAAGTAGACTAGTCACAGATATCCTCGTTATGGCAGTGGTACCAGAAGGGCCGAAAGGAAAAGAAAGGGATGCGTTTGGTCCTGACCCTGCCAGTGGACTCTTCGGTAAGCCTCTCCTAGCAGGCCCTGTCTTAAACAGAGATACTATTCGAAGGTCTGGCAGTTGTATGTACAGCAAGCGGAGGTTCCCGAAAATTTGCAAGAAAGTCCTCGAATCTCCTTAAAGTCGAAATCCATCTAGCAGCGAGAGTGAGAATGATGGTCGCTACAGAGTGTTTAAAAATCGCAGAGCCTGACTTCGAAATATTTTAAATAAATGAACCCGTCGAACTAATGAAAAGTTATAAATTAATTGTAATCATTTAAGTATTCTGTTTGTTATTCCATTCCATTTGGTATTCTATTTTGAATTTTCTAATGGCACCTCGAAGCATTCTATTCAAGAACGTTTACAGGAAACAAACTCAAGTCGAAATCCATCTAGTGTCGAGGATGAGAATGATGGTCCTTATAATCCTGTACGACCAGCATCCCACGACTCGCGGGCACCTGGTCCTCCTAAAATATCATCCGAGTTAACCCCCCATAAAGAAGATTAAAATTTCCCAAAACAACAAATTGAAAACAAATTGACAATTTGTTTAATTCCACACACACCCCGTCAACCAACATGCTGTCAATAGTAAGAAATGCACCCACCACTTGCCTCGACAACGGAACTTATAAAACAAACGAAGACAGGAGAGCAGAGGTAGTCAAAAAGCCAAACCAACACTTTAAATACATCCACTCTTGTATCATCTCGAAATAAACTCCTGAGAAAATCTCAAATAACTAGTTTACGTTTGCAAAAAGACGTAAACCCCGTCTGAGCTCTTGCCACTTAAGAAAGGTTCGGACGAAACAGCGTCTTCAGCGAGGTTTCATTATCCCGACGAGGTTAGGAGGTCGAAGCCAGGTAACCCGAGCAGGTGATAGCCGAAAAACCGGAACGAGCTTACGCGTCCCATTTCCGCAGCCTCCTCGTGGCATCGTGTAGGCAATTACTTTCTTGGAGCAACGCGCCGGAAAAGAGCACGCTTCTAATCTGTTTGCGGCCGAATTCGGGCTCCACTAATGAAGAACTGTTTAATCTTAACCTGCTCGATCCGACGTGAACGGAATCGCGGCCGTGCTCTCTTAATATCGTTTGAGGGGGACCTTTGACTGTCAAACGCTGCACCGTCGACTGAAGCAATAACGCGGCCGTTTCCTCCGGCCCGCGAAATTAATAGCGCGCGGAGTTTGAATTACGCGAGGGTGGAACGAGGCGAGCCGGTTTTTCGCGACGTTTCGCGCTCCATAAAGGGCATTTGCGAAATTCGCCGTCGCGTCCCGGCGTCGCGAGACAAAGCTGGAAAATTCGAAAAACGAGGACTCCTTTGTGGATGCCAGGCAGCGGGTTTTTGATCGACACGCGAATCGAATAAAGCGTGAAAGGTCCATTATTGTAAAGGGAAAGAAATTACGATCCCATTTAAACGAGAGGCAACGTTAACAGCTGCAAATTTCCAGCGACTGCAAAAATAGAGACTCCGCAACGAGTCATTTTCAACCCTTTGGCAGGGGTGCGTTATAATTCTAGCGTTATAATTCCCAACGCGAATTCTTGGTCAAATTGCACGATTTATTTTCTTCTTTTATTCCGTAATATATATTATAATACATGTAGTAGCGCCAGGTTGTCAGTGCGAGGGACCCTTTGTCTAACGAAAACGGAACGTCTAGCTGGCGATGAGCAATAGGCAGCGATCTAGGGTTCAGCCTGAACGTTTAGCAGATGCCTGAAGTGCGCGTGGAAGGACGAGTGACCGCGTGCAAGGATCGAGTCAACGGGATATTTATGACTCTAGAATGCGAGCGAAGAACGAAAGGCGTCTGACTGTTTAGGGTACGTGGCCCCCCTCGAGAGCGAGGCTATGGGAAATGCGTGTTTGAGGAAGAAAGCTTGTGAATGAACGAAGATAGAGTGCAAGAGCTGTCCGAGGACAGTCCTCGAACAGAAGAAGTGTGAAAGACAGTCCTGCGTGAGAACATATAGAAGAAGTGTGAAGACAGTGCGAGTATGAATACGTAGTCGATAGTGTGGGCAACTTTCACCGCTGCCGATTGTCTTCCGGCGGGAGAAAGCTCTTCGTTGGAGCTCTAGGAAGACCTCGCTGAGGCCCAAGGACAACAGCCACAGATGGGGATGCTAGACGCCAAGCTGGGGTGTCTGGACCGGAGCTCATCGAAAGAGGCTACGGACACATAAAGACAAGGCGATGGAAAGGGGACACGCCCTATAAAACAGTAAAGGATGCATTTTCGGGGCACTATCCGACCAGTGTACGGAGAGCATAAAAGAGTTACCAGGAGCTGAGCGACTACTCATTAAAATCCTTCCTACAATAGACCTTTAGCTCGTAACTTACTCTAGTCTCCTAGCTCGAAATAAATTTATACACTGAAAGCAATAACACCTTTATTTCCGTATATTTGCCAATCACATGGAACCATATCCCTACATGCATATCGCATTCGTTAAGGAAGCTGCGGAAAAGGCAAGAAGGACGAGGGCAGAAGAACCGGTTAATTTGACAATTCCCATTTCCAACTGCTTAAACCGGCGCATAAAAGCAGCGTAGCCTAGTTTAACTAGCCAAATGGCATCTCTCTCGACACCTTCGAAAAAGGAACGAGCCCGTTCGCGCTCTCCTTTAATTTCACTCGAAGGAAGGCCACCCCATCCCGCGGGTTAATGTTCATTAACGAGCACGGTCGTTAGACTGTTGCTCGATGTAAGAGGAAAATATTCCGGAACGGGGTATTATCGTTAGCGAGATCTCGATCCCGAGGTTACCGGTGAGAAGCTTGTCTCTAATCCGCTTGCGGCTGAAATCTTTCCCCCGTTAAGCTAACGAAGAACCCGTATAATTCGAATTTGTCTTCTCTCTTGGAACTCGAGCCCTCGCCCTTAATATATAGTCTCCTTCGTCCTTCCCCCACCACCGCCACAAGCACGTAGCTACGCGAGCCGAGGGGAACCGGATGCAAAAGGAGGAGAATATAAAAATCGACGAGGGAAAAGGAGAAGCAACCCCCGGAGGGGGTAGGGAACTAAAAATTCGCGCGAATCACGGGAACGACGAACGGTTTCGATTGCATCGCGGGAAACCACGGTAGATCGGTGTGCCTCTGGTGGAGAATCGGTTGCAACCAGTCGTAACTATTCGTTTACGCGGAAACGGGTTTGGCCGAGCAGGGGTACGAGCGATATTTCGAAAATCGAGCGAAACCAAGCTACCCGAGGGGTGGGCTAAAAAGGAACAAAATCCAGCCCTATCTTTTTCCGCGCCTCGGGGTGAGAGCTCTCGTCTGGATGGAAGCACTCGCCGATCGGGCCTGCGCTCTGACGGAGAACGGGGGTGAGATAGAGAGAGAAAGAGAGGGGAAAAAATGCAGGCGGACCTGGTCGCCGGAAAAAAGCTGGGAACAGAGGGAAACGAGTGGACGGGGGCCTAGGGGGTGGAAGTGTGGCCGTAGAAAATTGTTTCCAGGCCGCGCGGTAATCTGCTAATAGGGTGTCCACGTTCGGGCCGGTAATCCGTAATCCATCGATAGCCCGGGTTCGATACTCGTGTAGGTGCGCGCACACATACACACAGCCTCACCCACCCTCGTTCGTACGCGCGATAAATTATACACGCGACGGCGCGTGTTCCGCGAAATAATATATTCGTGGGTGTTGGATTTTTCTTGCGACGGTTCGCCACACGAATTGTTCGATTCTTCCGTTCGCGTGGCGCGTTAACGGGGTGGGCGTGACAGCGGCCGCGAATAAATGTTCGATATCGAGCGTGGAAATATTTAAACGAGCCTCGCGAGTTCGGGGAGAATAGCGTCGGGGTATCAACGATTCGCGAAAAGACTCGGTGGTTCGCGAGATATCGCAACGTTCTTATTATCTAGGGGCGAGGATACTTAGAATGAATGTCGGTACGAATGACGGATGATCGGACGATTATGGCTGCGACCGACGAGCGGATGCTTCGATTAGATTGTGCGAGAAAGACGAATGAGTTTTCGGAATGTATAGTATGAGTATACTGTACGTGAACAGTCGTTCATAAAGACTGTGCACTGATGTTAAAGTCGAACAGTGTAATTGTTAGAAATAATATTGTAGGATAACAGAAATTGGTTTTGAGACACCAAAAATTGACAAAACAAGAACAGAATAACACAAACTCAAAATTCATAAAATTATTTCAACTTAGGAAAAGAACACCAAGATAACGAAGCGAAAACACATAAAGATGTACTCTAATTTAACCCTTTGCACTCAACGATTTTTGGCTAGAGAAGAGTAGAAATTCAAAGATTCTCTACTAAAAAACTGAGGATACCTTTTTGAGCAGTAAATAAAGAATTGTATAATAATAGAATTGTAGAATTATTTGATTTCGATACCTCGCACACTGTTACATTGCATTAAATTTGATATATTAATTAACATCGATCTTCCAAATTTTATGAAACGGTGACTGAAGCTCACCTCTCGAGTGCAAAGGGTTAACTCTCTTTCCAACACCCAGCGTCTTATGCTGATGCTGGTCACGATTATCACGTTGACCGACGACGAGTTAACTCGTCATTGCACTTGCATTATCTACTTTAATTTATGAAACCCAGGGCGATATAGAATATTGCGTGTGAAAGTGATTTTGAAGATTGGATTACAAAATAATAACCGATGTCATGACAGTTTCTGTGTAAAATTGCCAGTCAACAAAGTGTTAACTTCTAAGGACTCTGTTTTGGTCGTCGAGGACCATGCTTTTATGCTTTTCTTAACCCAAGCTTCACCTCTCCGTAGAGGCCGCGCAACTTAATTTTGTTACCCAAAATAACTTTTCCATTTGCTTCTAGAAAATATTGATCGATTTATAATTTATTTTTGTTGGCAATGGTCGATTCGCGATTTCCTTCCGAAATGACATCCCCCGATATTATTTTAATTTTCCTTTTGCTCGTGATAAATGTACTTTAAAATCTAACACATTTTACCTTCACCAATGCATATCCCCTATATATATGTACATTTGCTATACAATACAGGAGCTACATTACGCTGGCGTCTTCGCTGTCTATCGAGGTTTCAAATCCACGAGCGGCGTGGATTTTCGGTCAAGAACCGGCGTCCCGGGTGTAGTCGGGAATTTTCAGGGAACAGCCAGTGCATTTGCATGTTCGAGCAGCGAGAGAGAAATTTCCTAGCTTCCCCCTGTCGCGCATTGAATTTCCTGGGAAAAGGGGACAGGCGAAATATCTGTCGGCTCAGTCGCGTGTAACTTTATTTCTCTCCTTAATTCCGGCGCAAAATGAAACAGGAGAGCCTAACAGGATTTCCTTCCGGCACTCGCTGCAGGTCCGCTTGATTTTTCAAACCTGCCGCAAATCCCGTGCACGAGGAAGAAAGACAGCCGCGTCGAATTCTTGCCCCTCGTATCGAGTAAGCGATTTAACCGGCGCCTGACCATAAACGGGCCTTAACTACTGGCGCGAGTACGGTCCGCCGACGTTCGATACCACTGAATTTCCATTTGCGCCGCTGATCGCCATTCTTGCCTACATTTCCGCGTTCAGACCGCCCCTCTGATTAAATTATATTTGCGACAGGTATATTTTGTCAAGATATTCGAGAATACTCGACGGGTGTGGTAACGATTGATACGATAATTTTAATTATTGGAACAAAAAATCTGAAACCTGTCGTTATGCTAATTTGACAGTTCTAAAGTTGCGAGGAAATTAGAAGGGATCGCGTGTATGTAAAAATTGAAGAAATTCAGCGACGTCTCTATACACTGCACGGTATTACGACTACAAGGGTAGCCGATAGGCTTGATAATCACGTTTCGCCAATTTCCCTCCTCGTTGCTCCAACTTTTTCGTCTCTTTTTAATTCTACAGACCCCCGCGATATTATTGCGAACGAACGCGCACGGTAATGACTGCCGCGTAATGACTGTACGGCTGAGCCGGCACTAGCCGGTAATGGTGCTCACCATATTGCAATTTGAATTTCGCTGAAATCAGTGGAAAAAGGCCGGGCAGACTCGCGGAATGAATATGTTAATTGGCTTTGGAATTGGCTGTCCCTATCGGTGATTGATTAAAATTCGATACGTGCTGCCAGTCTCGCGACGATCGCCTGAGGGGTGAAACAGCGTGGCCGAGAAGGGTGAGGGAGGACTGCGACGGACGGGGCTCGTGGAAGTTACTTTGCGGATAAACGAGATTGAAATTTCGATGGAAATTACCGTCGGTATCTGTGGACTTAAGCGGCGCGCGGTCGCCAAGTCAAACAGAAGTCGAGGACTCGTCATCTCGTCACACGCTGAACGCGTGTTTTGTCATCGCTCTGCCGCTTTAATAAATTCCCGGGTATTCTAATTCGTTTCCCCGTTATTTATCTCCGTGAAATCCACGCAACGAAACATCCTCTCAACGTCCAGTCGAAACTTGCTGAAATTTTAAGAACCGTACCACGCGCGTAATAGCCTTCCCTTTTTCCTTTTTCCCCTTTCTATTTGAAAAATGGAATTATCGATGTCGACGTTTGACGAGGTTCAATAATTCAAACGGCGAGATTCAAAATTGCAAGCTCGAACAAAGAGAGCTCGTGAATGGTGGGTAAAAATTAAACGACTCGGAATTCGAGGATGAATGTTTCATGGCATTGTTAAACGTTCCATCGACGGGATTGTCGGTGTCCGTGGCATGGAAAATTCGAGAAAATGTCAAAGGACACGTACGAACAACTCGATCCAACCTACGTGGATGTAAGTTCAGCCTGGCTCGCCTAGGATAACGGTACATGTTGACTCTCATCTGCGGATTTATCGCGACAACCTCTGGGAATGTTATCATCGGGGAGTCAGCGTGTCTTGTTTCACGCGTGTAGCGTCCTCCTTTTCCCGGGAATCTCGGCTACGCGCTCGATGAATTCCGCGCACGAAAATTACTACGCCATAGGCATGTTTATTCGACGGCTCGACGTGTGCGAAATTTAAATTCGCGAATAACAATACGCGCGTTGCCATTTTTCTCCATTCAATTAACTCCCATTCTAGCGCTCTCGCGTACCCCTACTGTTGGCCAACGGGCCCACGTGCACAGCTCGAAACACGCGGTACTTCGAATGCTTATTTTTCTCGCGCGTCAATTATTCGTCACGCTTTCAATGGAATAATCGAAATTTTGTTCGCTGTGGGCGAAAGTTCGTTCGCGTTGGAAATAAAATTCGAGGGTATCCCTTTCACCCTGTATTTCCACAGGACGATTCACCGGCGGGATATTTTCGCGGGAATTATTTAATTTCCCGATGCTTACTTCGTAACGAAGGTAAGTAGAAGAAGGACGCAAATGAGGCTGGTCGTGGGAGTGGCTGTTGGCGCCGGTACGTCGACGTTAATGAAACACGTCCACCGTTGGCAATTGTCCCACCGCAGGCACGACAACGAGCACCCTAACGCGAAAGGAAGAGGCGGTATCCAGTCTGTGTGCCAGTGTATTTCGTTCCGTTTCCATCACGATGCATCTATATACCGTCTGCTCTTTCACCGTCCCCACCATGAATTCAAATGAGACTCTCCTTTTCGGCTTAATTCCGCCGCGTCTCGCGCGCAGGGGCGGCCTCGTAACGTGTTTCCGTGTCTCTGTTTATGGTGCACGCGCACGAAAGGGAAAATTAGAAGGTGGGCTTAAAACCGAAGAAATCTGGGTCAAGATACGGGTTACACGAACAATCGTTCGCATTCAATCTTGAGAAACAACATGCAACCCGCTAGCCTTCAACTTGTCGTGGCTCGCGTTAAATCTCCAGTTTATTCTCCGCTCTTTGATCGCCACGTCCGATCCCTCGTATTATACGCCACGAAATTTTAGTTCAACACTGGTGCGTTGCTCGCACTAATCTCGGATTAAAATTCTTCACGTATTGTTTCATTTTTCGCCGCGAGTGAAACGCACCCATCCGCGAAATAATTCGCTCGATAACGACGAGTAATTTTCCTTCAGCGTTTCACGCTCGTCCAGACATCCTCGAGACAATCTCCCGACTCGCGTCTCCGCATTTACGTCCCCTTTGATCTCCCCTTTCCTATCGCTTAATATACCTCGCGAGGAAGGAAATTGCGTTCGCGGGGAGACGATACGCGCGTATTTTTTCCTAGGAAAATAGCGCCGTTCGTTGCCCGTGGAACACGGCTTCGTTCCGCCCCTGATGCAGGTTAGCTCGCGTCGATCCTCGCGCGTGCATGCATGCCCTCGTCGTAAAGCTATTCGCAAAGGAACCGCTTCGGAACGTTTCCTCAACCCTTCCCACCCCGTCCGTCGCCCTTTCTCGTTCTCTTATTTAATATATTTCACGAAGGGGGTTAAAGGAAATCGTGACGGCATGGAAATTTCGCCGGCGGTCGATCGGAAACGGAAAGACCCTTTTTCTCGTTCCTGCCCGCTTCTCGTGGGAGTGGCGACCGCGTCTGCCGTGGAAAAATGCCTGCGAAGGGCACGGGTCACGTACAACGGGGCGATAACACAGTCGTTTTGCTTTTCCCACCCCTCGCGATCCGCCCCTCGTTTCTTCCGTCTAGTCCCGGCTCTTTCTCCCACTTGCGCGGCAAACCCGGGCTCTTTCCTTCTTCCTGCCCGTATTCAAAGTGCAAGGAGCGAAGGGAAGGGCGCGTGCACAAAGATCACATGCCGGCCAGATTGAGGCTGCAGGGTAAACGTTCGTGTTCTCGCTTATCCTCCTCCAACTTCCGTCCCTCTCTCCAACTCTCTCCACCTGACTCTCCATTCTTCCTCCTCCCTCTCCGCGCTATCTTCCTCCTTCTTCTGCTCCTTCAGACGCGCGCTCCTTCCCCGAGCAACCAGAATCCAGCGTCTGCTCCCTCGCTTTGAGCGAATCTGCGTGAAAATGGGAAGAACCCCGATGGAGGACACACGCCGGCATGTGTTATGTGTGCCCCGACTGGCCGGGTGTGGGTACGTACGTGTGCGTTCGAGAGAGAGGGACAACAAGCAAGGAATCACCAAGCCAGGCAGGATATCAGGAGCCTTTAGACGACAGAGGCTCGTCGAATAACGAGACACACGCTCCTCACGAAACTTCCACGGAGTTTCCCAACCACTTTCGCGACGTGCTTTTCCTCTGTGCCGCCGGGTATCGAAATATCCAGGTTAAGTTACGATAGTCCGCGATCACGGTCTAGTAGAACGGGGATCTAGTAGTCCTTCGATTTTTCTTCGAATATCGAAATCGAAGACTGAGAATGAGTTACTCGATCAAATGGGTTCACTTCGAGTCAAATTATTCAAAATTAATTATGACATTATGATTGCATTCGTACATCGGAATACGGGGGTCCTACCCTATGGAGCTGAAGTCAGTTGGTTAGGTATCCTTTGTGTTACTGAGGAGATGTACATCGGAATACGATGTATGAATAGAGAATTACGGGGGTCCTACCCTATGGAGCTGAAGTCAGTTGGTTAGGTATCCTTTGTGTTACTGAGGAGGACGAACGGAAAAAGAAAGGGGATATGTTTCATCCTGAGTTTGCTAATCGACGGATTGGGAAAGCTAGCAGGCCCTGTGTCGGTCGAGGAAATTATAGGGACGTATCCCTACTGGCGAAGAACAAAAACACATTTTTCCACTCGTAGCAACGTCACGGGTCTCGAGTCAATGGGGGCCCGACCTACGCCTTTACGATCACCCCTATGACAAGCGGACACGTGGACCACGACGCGTGGACCAGGGCAGGAAGAAGTGAAACCAATTCCTTGGCGACCAGAGTGCAATTCACACCATTTCCATAAGATCAATACGGTTTTCGCGGCACAGCCCCTCCTCTCGTGCATAATAAACTCTGACAAAATCCGACAATATCCCTCCAAAATTATTGAAAAGTCTAGAAATTCTATATACAGGAAGCGGAGGGTTTACCCAGGACTTGCGAAAAAATCCTGGCTCCCCCTTGAAGTTGGAATTTATTTATCGGCGAGGGTGAGAACGATGGTCGCCATGAAATAATTAGACGACGTGATTATCGAGAAAAATCATTAGAAACATCGATGGAAATTGGAATGAACGAGAAGAATGCATCGGTGTCGGGGGTTGCACGCATACGAAATGCAATTTTTCCGATACACCAGGCCAAACTTTAGCACGTGGAGGAGTGCAGTGCACGGAAGAGAAAAAAGCGTTCATTTGTCGATCCGGGGGGGAGCTATCGAGGAACGCGGAGTGTTCCGACCACTTATGGTTGGCGATCGTGCTCGAGCGACGATCGTTTAATCGACGCGTCCGCCCGGTGAAAGAAACGCGAATGGGATCGAAAAATGGACCGCGGCTCGTTACGATTGATTATATGCAGGCTGTTTCCACGAGCGGAATAAATGCGGTCGATTCGACGTGTATCCATTAAAATTCCATTTGCCGATATAAAACTGGACCGCGAACAAAAGCGAGTCTCGTTCCCGATACCGGACGAGGTATCGACGTGTATACCCATTTCTTCGATTGTACCGTTTCAGCGGTTCTGCATTATGCTTTCTGGCTAACCAGCGTAGCATGAGTATCGTTATCGAAGCCTTTTATATATTTATTCAAATATTGACTAAAGTTGCATAACGATATTTAAACCTCTGCGAAATAAATTCTTTATATTCATGAAAAATCGTAAATTCCACTATTTGTAAAAGGTAGAATCAGAAATAGGGGGAAATAAAATATAAAACGATTGCTGAGAGTAGACCAACGATTTTTTGAACCTGTGTAGTTTCAGTGCTCTGTATCTGTGTGATCCCTGGATAGCCTGAACGTGTATTAGTGTCAAAAGATAATTTTCAGTAAGATTATTACATATTGTAATTTTCGAATTCTAAATGTGAGATCGATGGTAATTATACACCACCTTACGAAGCTTTCTATTAACAAAAGGCAAAATGAAAGCGGAGAGATCAACCCCACAGCGCTAGGATCTACAGTTTAATTTTATTAAAATAATTCACAGCGAACAAATTTTAGAATGCAAAGAGGTTAACTGGTTAGAAGACCAGAAAAGTGAGAGAATTATGGCTCATTAATTCGTCTCTACCGTATGCAAAATTTTAAAGAAGACACTTAATTTTTTGATCGATAACAGGATGGGGTACGAATCCGTGGGAGGTAGAAATTAGGTATTCTTTCTTCGCAGTGAGCAACAGAAGGATCTCGGTGAACGCGGTATAGTAACGTCGTAAAACTTTTTATTAAGTAAACCGGGGAAGAAATTTTGATGCGCGTTGTTTTGTAAGAACAAGCTCATTTCGCAGTATCTTTCAGTCCGGAGCGGCCGTAGCTTTAGTTAGTTCCCGGGGAATTCGTTTAGTCTTCGGGGAACGCGTGTGTACGTCTGTGTTCGTCTGTAACGCGAGCGCGAGGGCGAGTATTTTAGCGAAAATCTAGAGAGAACCTCTGAGAATTAACCCGCGAGGTGAGGTCGCGGGACTAACAAGAGAACTTGAATAATACCCTCTATAAGAAATTCCACGCTGTGAGAGAGGCATTGACGGTAATGTCGAAACGGAGCTAGAAATCTCGCGCGAGTGTTCATAACGGGTGACGAAATTACGAACGTTGCAGAGGAAAGTGCCTAAGTGGTGTTTCGTCCGACTTTTCTGCAGGGAGAATTAATCGGACGATGCTTGCGACCTTTTACAAACGCGAGCTAGCTCAAATGTACTATACTATGATACAAAGTGAATGTAGTGAATATTTAAATATTT
>NW_016910880.1:1073807-1086435 GCF_001483705.2 Eufriesea mexicana
ATCACAATACGTGTTGGACATATGTGCCTGTGATTATGAAAGTGGTTTAAGTCACTTATATTTGCTTCTGAAATATTAAAAGCTCTGGCCTTTAAATATTCTATCGTAATATAAATGAATGCAATACGAAATAAATAATAAAATCGTTCCTCTTAAATCGATGACTTACACCACTTTCATAATTATAGACACGTATCACGATATGTGTTGAACACATCACATTCGATCAAACACATTCCCTTTTTTATTATAATCAAAATTAAAACACCATTTAAATATACACATTATATATCACATGATAAATAAGTATTGTATTAAAATATAATATTTAATATTATATATTATACAATGTTGTATATTTAAATGGTGGTTTAATTTTGACTGTGAAACAAAGAGTGAATGTGTGTGATCACAATACGTGTTGGACATATGTGCCTGTGATTATGAAAGTGGTTTAAGTCACTTATATTTGCTTCTGAAATATTAAAAGCTCTGGCCTTTAAATATTCTATCGTAATATAAATGAATGCAATACGAAATAAATAATAAAATCGTTCCTCTTAAATCGATGACTTACACCACTTTCATAATTATAGACACGTATCACGATATGTGTTGAACACATCACATTCGATCAAACACATTCCCTTTTTTATTATAATCAAAATTAAAACACCATTTAAATATACACATTATATATCACATGATAAATAAGTATTGTATTAAAATATAATATTTAATATTATATATTATACAATGTTGTATATTTAAATGGTGGTTTAATTTTGACTGTGAAACAAAGAGTGAATGTGTGTGATCACAATACGTGTTGGACATATGTGCCTGTGATTATGAAAGTGGTTTAAGTCACTTATATTTGCTTCTGAAATATTAAAAGCTCTGGCCTTTAAATATTCTATCGTAATATAAATGAATGCAATACGAAATAAATAATAAAATCGTTCCTCTTAAATCGATGACTTACACCACTTTCATAATTATAGACACGTATCACGATATGTGTTGAACACATCACATTCGATCAAACACATTCCCTTTTTTATTATAATCAAAATTAAAACACCATTTAAATATACACATTATATATCACATGATAAATAAGTATTGTATTAAAATATAATATTTAATATTATATATTATACAATGTTGTATATTTAAATGGTGGTTTAATTTTGACTGTGAAACAAAGAGTGAATGTGTGTGATCACAATACGTGTTGGACATATGTGCCTGTGATTATGAAAGTGGTTTAAGTCACTTATATTTGCTTCTGAAATATTAAAAGCTCTGGCCTTTAAATATTCTATCGTAATATAAATGAATGCAATACGAAATAAATAATAAAATCGTTCCTCTTAAATCGATGACTTACACCACTTTCATAATTATAGACACGTATCACGATATGTGTTGAACACATCACATTCGATCAAACACATTCCCTTTTTTATTATAATCAAAATTAAAACACCATTTAAATATACACATTATATATCACATGATAAATAAGTATTGTATTAAAATATAATATTTAATATTATATATTATACAATGTTGTATATTTAAATGGTGGTTTAATTTTGACTGTGAAACAAAGAGTGAATGTGTGTGATCACAATACGTGTTGGACATATGTGCCTGTGATTATGAAAGTGGTTTAAGTCACTTATATTTGCTTCTGAAATATTAAAAGCTCTGGCCTTTAAATATTCTATCGTAATATAAATGAATGCAATACGAAATAAATAATAAAATCGTTCCTCTTAAATCGATGACTTACACCACTTTCATAATTATAGACACGTATCACGATATGTGTTGAACACATCACATTCGATCAAACACATTCCCTTTTTTATTATAATCAAAATTAAAACACCATTTAAATATACACATTATATATCACATGATAAATAAGTATTGTATTAAAATATAATATTTAATATTATATATTATACAATGTTGTATATTTAAATGGTGGTTTAATTTTGACTGTGAAACAAAGAGTGAATGTGTGTGATCACAATACGTGTTGGACATATGTGCCTGTGATTATGAAAGTGGTTTAAGTCACTTATATTTGCTTCTGAAATATTAAAAGCTCTGGCCTTTAAATATTCTATCGTAATATAAATGAATGCAATACGAAATAAATAATAAAATCGTTCCTCTTAAATCGATGACTTACACCACTTTCATAATTATAGACACGTATCACGATATGTGTTGAACACATCACATTCGATCAAACACATTCCCTTTTTTATTATAATCAAAATTAAAACACCATTTAAATATACACATTATATATCACATGATAAATAAGTATTGTATTAAAATATAATATTTAATATTATATATTATACAATGTTGTATATTTAAATGGTGGTTTAATTTTGACTGTGAAACAAAGAGTGAATGTGTGTGATCACAATACGTGTTGGACATATGTGCCTGTGATTATGAAAGTGGTTTAAGTCACTTATATTTGCTTCTGAAATATTAAAAGCTCTGGCCTTTAAATATTCTATCGTAATATAAATGAATGCAATACGAAATAAATAATAAAATCGTTCCTCTTAAATCGATGACTTACACCACTTTCATAATTATAGACACGTATCACGATATGTGTTGAACACATCACATTCGATCAAACACATTCCCTTTTTTATTATAATCAAAATTAAAACACCATTTAAATATACACATTATATATCACATGATAAATAAGTATTGTATTAAAATATAATATTTAATATTATATATTATACAATGTTGTATATTTAAATGGTGGTTTAATTTTGACTGTGAAACAAAGAGTGAATGTGTGTGATCACAATACGTGTTGGACATATGTGCCTGTGATTATGAAAGTGGTTTAAGTCACTTATATTTGCTTCTGAAATATTAAAAGCTCTGGCCTTTAAATATTCTATCGTAATATAAATGAATGCAATACGAAATAAATAATAAAATCGTTCCTCTTAAATCGATGACTTACACCACTTTCATAATTATAGACACGTATCACGATATGTGTTGAACACATCACATTCGATCAAACACATTCCCTTTTTTATTATAATCAAAATTAAAACACCATTTAAATATACACATTATATATCACATGATAAATAAGTATTGTATTAAAATATAATATTTAATATTATATATTATACAATGTTGTATATTTAAATGGTGGTTTAATTTTGACTGTGAAACAAAGAGTGAATGTGTGTGATCACAATACGTGTTGGACATATGTGCCTGTGATTATGAAAGTGGTTTAAGTCACTTATATTTGCTTCTGAAATATTAAAAGCTCTGGCCTTTAAATATTCTATCGTAATATAAATGAATGCAATACGAAATAAATAATAAAATCGTTCCTCTTAAATCGATGACTTACACCACTTTCATAATTATAGACACGTATCACGATATGTGTTGAACACATCACATTCGATCAAACACATTCCCTTTTTTATTATAATCAAAATTAAAACACCATTTAAATATACACATTATATATCACATGATAAATAAGTATTGTATTAAAATATAATATTTAATATTATATATTATACAATGTTGTATATTTAAATGGTGGTTTAATTTTGACTGTGAAACAAAGAGTGAATGTGTGTGATCACAATACGTGTTGGACATATGTGCCTGTGATTATGAAAGTGGTTTAAGTCACTTATATTTGCTTCTGAAATATTAAAAGCTCTGGCCTTTAAATATTCTATCGTAATATAAATGAATGCAATACGAAATAAATAATAAAATCGTTCCTCTTAAATCGATGACTTACACCACTTTCATAATTATAGACACGTATCACGATATGTGTTGAACACATCACATTCGATCAAACACATTCCCTTTTTTATTATAATCAAAATTAAAACACCATTTAAATATACACATTATATATCACATGATAAATAAGTATTGTATTAAAATATAATATTTAATATTATATATTATACAATGTTGTATATTTAAATGGTGGTTTAATTTTGACTGTGAAACAAAGAGTGAATGTGTGTGATCACAATACGTGTTGGACATATGTGCCTGTGATTATGAAAGTGGTTTAAGTCACTTATATTTGCTTCTGAAATATTAAAAGCTCTGGCCTTTAAATATTCTATCGTAATATAAATGAATGCAATACGAAATAAATAATAAAATCGTTCCTCTTAAATCGATGACTTACACCACTTTCATAATTATAGACACGTATCACGATATGTGTTGAACACATCACATTCGATCAAACACATTCCCTTTTTTATTATAATCAAAATTAAAACACCATTTAAATATACACATTATATATCACATGATAAATAAGTATTGTATTAAAATATAATATTTAATATTATATATTATACAATGTTGTATATTTAAATGGTGGTTTAATTTTGACTGTGAAACAAAGAGTGAATGTGTGTGATCACAATACGTGTTGGACATATGTGCCTGTGATTATGAAAGTGGTTTAAGTCACTTATATTTGCTTCTGAAATATTAAAAGCTCTGGCCTTTAAATATTCTATCGTAATATAAATGAATGCAATACGAAATAAATAATAAAATCGTTCCTCTTAAATCGATGACTTACACCACTTTCATAATTATAGACACGTATCACGATATGTGTTGAACACATCACATTCGATCAAACACATTCCCTTTTTTATTATAATCAAAATTAAAACACCATTTAAATATACACATTATATATCACATGATAAATAAGTATTGTATTAAAATATAATATTTAATATTATATATTATACAATGTTGTATATTTAAATGGTGGTTTAATTTTGACTGTGAAACAAAGAGTGAATGTGTGTGATCACAATACGTGTTGGACATATGTGCCTGTGATTATGAAAGTGGTTTAAGTCACTTATATTTGCTTCTGAAATATTAAAAGCTCTGGCCTTTAAATATTCTATCGTAATATAAATGAATGCAATACGAAATAAATAATAAAATCGTTCCTCTTAAATCGATGACTTACACCACTTTCATAATTATAGACACGTATCACGATATGTGTTGAACACATCACATTCGATCAAACACATTCCCTTTTTTATTATAATCAAAATTAAAACACCATTTAAATATACATATTATATATTATATAATAAATAAATATTATATATTATATAATATTGTGTATTTAAATGGTGGTTTAATTTTGACTATAATACAAAGAGCGAACGTGTTTGATCGAATGTGACGTGTTTGTCTTCATGTTCTGATTCTGATTGCATGATTATGACTGTTTCCTGTCTTCGTGTACTTTATGGTTTCGCTAGACTTTCTATGGTGATAGGAATTTAAACCAATTTGTGCTAGTATGTTCTTTCGTCCACCGATAATTTATGGATTCCTACTAGGGCCTAATCTAAGTGGTGTCAGTATGGTCTGATTGTCCACGAGAAATAAAACACTGATAATAAAGGAACGAACAAGATTGCTATTGACTAGAGGCGTTCGGTACTGATGGGAATGAATATAGAGAACGAACAAACCGACCCTATGTTGCATAGGATCATAGAAAGGTAGAAATCCGTATCACAATTAATCCTTTATGAACGAATATCGCAAACGTATACTAATTCTACTGTCTAAATTGTAAAATCTTTAATTTTACCTTGGTATATGGAAGAAATAACACCCGAGCTGCGAAGCACGTCTGCCGAGGTCGACGTTCTGTTTTCAACTGACTGGTCGTAGCGACGTCCCAACCGTCGCCGTTTCTATTTGTTTTTCCTGGTACAAGGTAACGCGCGCGTATACGTGTGAGGCGATTAAGAGAAGCGCGCGTCTGAATGTGTGTGTTGCCGAGAAGTGAAACGGAGCAATTATACTGTTAGAAAAATACGTTTACATCGGCAGCAAAAATTAATTTCGTATATAAAGTACATGGTTGAACTGTGCGTCAAGCAAGGTTCTGCGATGCAATTGCTGAGATGCAGTTTCCTTAAGATGCAAATTGGAATTAGAGACCCGGAGGATGAACCGTGTCGCTTATACTCTGACACCATAGTCGGTCAGTCGCTTTACGGAATTACCTAAGAAACGATGTACCTTCGTTGATTAACGAGGAACAAGAA
Organism: Eufriesea mexicana; assembly: GCF_001483705.2. Lineage (NCBI taxonomy): Eukaryota > Metazoa > Arthropoda > Insecta > Hymenoptera > Apidae > Eufriesea > Eufriesea mexicana. The sequence continues at coordinate 1,079,978 of NW_016910880.1, forward strand.
TACGTTGTCCTTTTGCAATAAACAAAATCCAAAATCGCAATATATTTATATATTAATATAGGATAATTGGAATGAGTACGGCCATAAAAGAATGTTAACCCTTTGACTGCCACGCCGAAATCATATGTTTCCCTCAGGACGCCACGGGAGTGCACCGCACTAAAAGAATGTTAACCCTTTGACTGCCACGCCGAAATCACATGTTTCCCTCAGGACGCCACGGGAGTGCACCGCTAGATACAAAATTTGTTCTAATATGATTCCGATGTTTTAATAAAAATTTTTAATAGTTCAATGGAGCACTTTTTATTTCAAAGTGTCTTCTACCACCACTGTGGCAGTCAAAGTGTTAAGAGTATTTGAGACATAGGACGGAAGTGACCACGTGCAGGAGGATCGAGTGTGAGGGATGTTTATGACAAAATCGAGTACGAGAAACAAATGCATCCTGAGTGATTGAAGCATCTGGCCCACTGAGATTGCGTGAGAAATGTATGGTTGAGGAAGGAAACCTGAGTATGACAGAAGACAGAGTGTAAAGTTAAAATAAGGGTACGAGGATGCGAGCAGGTGAGTTTTTGAAGTCAGCAGAGTTTCCAAATTAGAAATCATAGAAGTTGCATAGTTACTATTCTATTATATCAGTCTGTTATTCTATCAATAAAGCTTATTTCTTTCTCTTAAGTATTGCAATATTATTCTACTCGGTCCATTCCAATATTATCCTAACTTAATGTAGGAAAGGAATAGGTAAGGCCCTGAAAGAATGTGAAGAGTGTTTGGATTTAGAACGAAAGTGACCGCGTGCAAGATGATCGAATGTAAGGGATGTTTGTGACAGAGCCGAATGCAAGTGAAGAATGAAATTAAATGCAATAGGAATGCATCTAAGTGTTTAGGATACCTGACCGACCGATTGAGAAAGAGAGCGTGGGTATGAAAGAAGACAGAGTGCAACGGTTTAAATAAGAGTGCAAGGACGCGGAAGAGTCAGAGTAAGGATCAGAGAGTGTATCAGAGAGTATCAACCCGTATCAAAGTGTTCTAAAGTCAGTCATAGAGTTTTGAAGAGATAGCCGAGAGTTACTAGCGAGTAGAGTAAATTATAGTTCAAAATAAATCATTTTTACATTTACGTCACTGCTTATTCTGTTGCCTACCCAACATTCCTAAATTAATATTGTAGAATGGCGAGGCTTGCAAGATGGTGTTAGATCAATAGTCAGATCAGACCAATAATGATTTTTAGGTTTCGAGGACCTTTCCTATTTTATTTTATTTCCCGTCAGAGGTCGTGCTTCAGATTTCGGTTTATAAAGACCTTCTATTTTCTAGAAAGTCTTAAACGCGGTACAGTACAGAGACCATTATTATAACTCATAAGGACACGCACATTCTTTTATATCTGTATATTTGTATTTTTCATTGATAATGTAGGATGGCGAAACTGGTCTTGAGACACCGAAAATTGACGAAAGAACAGGAACACGATAACACAGACTCAAAACTCGTAAACTGATTTAACTCGGGGAAAGAACGCCAAGATAACGAAAACGCGCAAGGACGCACTCTTTTAATACTCTCTTTCCAACACCAAGCGACTCACGCTTGTGCTGGTCACAACCGATTTTTAAGGACTCTGTTTTGCTTGTCGAGGACCACGCTTTTACCTCCCCACAGAGGAGTCGCGCAACTTAATTTTGTTACATAGAATAACTTTTCGATTTGCTTCTAGAAGATATCGATCGGTTTACAATTTGTTTTTCTTGGCAATAGCCAATTCGCGATTTCTTTTGGTATCCTACAATATATTTAAAAATAAACGAATTTTCCACGGGATTTTACAACAGTTTTCAACGGAAAGGATCCATTGCAAAATTTGCCCACGCATAGCCACTAATTCTCAAGGTACACGATCCCTGACCAACGGAACACAGGCCGGATTCTCGTCGTCGCTGACCTAGCCGCTGCTCCTGCTGCGTCTCATCCATACACATATCGGCATTACAGGCGTGTGCACACGCGCGTAATAGTAATTTAAGGCGACGGCACGAGAAGGCCTGTTCCTCGTAATTTCATCGACGCCGGTAAATCGCTTTACCGGGCATGATGTATTTTGACGAGCTAATGGATATCGCGTACAGATTATCATGCTAAAGAGACGTTAATTAACACGTCGCTCGTTGTAACGGCCGCTTACACCGACTGGCCTGGCACAGGCTGGCCAGTTTACGCGCTATAGATACGCGACACAACGCGGAGAACGAGAGGTGGAGGCGATCGACGACCGTTCGGGAATACAAATGGCGGACGGCCCCGGGGCCTATCGGCTGCGGCGCTACCGCGCGATACGCGCGGATTTCCCCGTTCAAAAGAATGGAATTACGCGGCCGCCGGTAGCGGCGCTTTGTTCGCTCCCTCTTCGCCACCCCTTCCTTTTCCACCGAAGCCGAGCTAAAACTGTAATCCGATTTCCTTGACGAGAGCAATTATAAAGAGTGGCACCGCATTAATTCTGCCGGTACGACCGCCTCTCGCCGCGAAATTGCTTTATAATTGGTCGTTCGTATAAAAATCTGTCGGCCGCGATGCTCGTCGCCGGTCGAGGTAGAAAAAGCCCAGAATGGTCGAGAACCGGTGTGGAAACGCGACAATCGCGTGCGCGTCCGAGCGCCTCGATTGCAAGAGTAAACAAGGGGATGACAGGCGTATCGAAGAGGGTGGTTCTCGCCGCTTGGCATTCCGCGTAACGTTCGCTGTTCCGAGGCACGAATCGAAGCATAGACAGAGCTCGTCTGATCTTCTAGAATCGTCGCTTTACCCTCGAACGCGGCGCGTGAGGATGTACATAATTTCGCGCAATGACGGGAATTCAGAGCGCGGAATGAACGGAAAGAAACGGAAAACTGTCCTCGCGGGTATGGAAATGCTATCCCCACGAAGACTTCGTTATAAGTTCTTGACACACTTACGATTTAACGTGATTTCTCGGTAAAGCTTATGAAAAACCACCGCTCGCGTAGTGCCTTTAATCACTGCTAAAAGAGTTAGCCGAGAAGCTTCAAACAAATTTTAAGTAATAGTGCTTATAAAGTTTAAGCGTAGCTTCGAAGTTGACCTGAATAATATTCTTTTCTTTCCTTTTCTTTTTCTCCTTTCCTTTTTTTCTTGCTCAAAATAACTTCCAGATGATGCGAGTATTAAAAGTTGCAGGAAGATATAGCGTCCGCGTGAGCGTCGAGGAGGCGTCTGACTATAGCCGATCCATTACTACTTGCACTCTTCCTTTTCTCACTTAACCGAACGCGCGCTAAATCACACTGCTCCCTCTCATATCCCCGTGAACTTTTTCGCCATACTTTACGCATTCGCTGAGACAAGAGTTTCTAAATTAATAACAACTTCCAGCCAACTATGTGGAAAGCGTGGGAAATCATTTTCCGGCCCCGTTCTTAGCTTCATCTCCCGATAAACGGTTGCCGCGTAACGAACGAGCTTAAAACCGATATTCCGCGAGATCACGAGAGGAAACATCGTCGTCCCGCTCGGAGACGCGATCGATCGCATCGATCGGTAAATGAATTTCCCGGACGGGGAAATTCCTCGAACGCCGTCGCGGCGTTCTTAACGACCGCAAAGGAGACACGGTCGAGTCGGTCGCGAGCTCGAGGTCGGACGAGAAGAAAGAAGGGAAAAACGTACAAAGGGGTTGGGTTGGCCGCTTTCGAATCGATCGAGAGCAGCCAGAAGGTGTGTGTACGTACCTCCATGCCACGTCGATTTCTCCATCGCACCCACTTGTTGAACCCCGGTCGCCAATATTCGACGAAGTACTCTTCGGTGTACTCGACCCCCTGGCCGTTCCCGAACCTGCCCTGAGTCCTGGTGGACGTCAGTATACGCGGACTGTGCAGGTTCACCTCCAGGTACTCCTTGCCCTCCTTCGTCACCATATTTTTCGGGCACCAGGCGCCGCCACCCTTGTCTTGTCGCAACCTGCGGAAAGCGAGGAATTACTTGCAAGAATTATTACCACGGCTCCGCCATGGGAGCATTCACCCTTATTTCACGTTTATTCGCGAGTCAACGCCTTCGTGAGTTCGCGAACAACGCGTTTGCTTTTGTAAAAATGTCGAATCTTCTAACGGGTAGATACAAAAGCGTCCCTTGTTCGAACGGATAAGTGATAAAAATTATATTTAATCCGACGCGGGCTGCACGTCGAATTTCCATTTTTACCAGACGCAAAACATATTTTTCCAACCCTCGGTGTTTCGATACAGCGAACTCGCGGAGGAATAATTAATGGCCGCTTCCTCCACCCTGTCTTTCCCCCTTTTTTCGCCGGACTGGTTGCGCAACCGCGATCGACGGGTGCACGAGTATAAATTAATGACGCGCCGATTGATTTACGAGCGACCGTTTAACCGGATGTATCTTTCTCCTAGGCCATCGATTTTCAGTTATTTATAATCATTTATGCGTATCGATCCGCATCCCGCGATAATGGCTTTCGACGCCGGGCGTCCGGAGACGCTGCGGCGAAGAAGAGAGGGCTGGCTGACGGAGGGTGAAAAATCGCGAAAGGGGCACGGAGGACAGTGGTACGAGATGGGAAAGCAATCGGCGTTTAATCATCGCGCACGTTTCTGACCCATTTATGTGCAACGTCGTCGCTGGAGAACAAAGCTGTTTCGATTCCAGGCCACTTCGTCGACGCCGGGACGGCTTTATTATTGACGCTCCAATCTTTACACCTGTGCAACTTCACCGGGATTAACGGGTCGGATTCTTTTAAAAATTCATCCATCGACTCGCGTCGAGTTCCCATTCCGGGGTATAAAACTCCTGGGTATAAGTTCCGCTCGATAAGAATTATGTACATACGCTCCGTAAGTACTTCGACGAGTGCCTCTCTCTGGATCAACGTTAAACTTATCGTGGATCAACTGACCGTTCCTCCACTTTCAAAATTTCGTACATCGATCATTCGACCTATTGTGACAAGTTTCGCGTTGATACCAAATTGCCAAGCCTGTCAAAATGACCGACGAGTTCCAGAGTCTTTATTTCTAAAATTTCCGAAGATATAAGCATAAATTTTATCAAAACAAGTGCACGATAGACGTGAGTCTATGGGGACTTGTCGTAGGTATCTTTGATGTATCGGTGGTGATACAAGAGATGAAAGGAAAAGGAAGGGGTACATTTCATCCTGGGCCTGCCATAGGGCTCATCAGTTAGGCTACCCAGCAGACCAATTTAACATAGGTTCAATGGGCCAGAAATTAGATACAATAATGTATATATACAAAGAAAGAACCAAATCGTACAAAAGGGATACAAATGAAAACTTGGATTATAAGATCGATGATTCCAGCGTGAAGCACTCGCGATGTAAGATGAAACTTAAGCCTTTGCACTCGAGAGGCGATTCTCAGTCGCCATTAAATCAGATTCTAAAGATCGGTGTTAATTAATATATCAAATTTAAAATTACTTAACAATGCGTGGAATGTGGAAATAAAATAATTCTACGTATTACTTTGCATACGATTTCTTATTTACCGTTTTAAAAATGTTGTCAATTTTATGGCAGAAAGTCTTCGAATTACTATTCTTCTGCAACGAAAACATCGCCGAGTGGGTAGGATAATATAAACCTAAGAACTACCTTATATTACAATACGTGTTTGCCTATGTATAGAAAAGCACGAAAACAATACAGCTTTTGGTTTCAGGTGGGTAAGGTGCAGGGGGTGGACTAGATAAATAAATAAATAAATAAATAAATAAATAAATAAATAAATAGGAGGAGAGAGGGATCTGGTTCTATCTCAGACGTGGATACTATTGGAAAGCTTGGAAATTGTACACATAGGAAAGGAGGGTTTTTACGAAGGACTTGCAAGAAAGTAGCAATCCATCTATTAACGAGGGTGAGAAATGATGCCATTACAAGTCCTATCGATTTTCGTTACACCATTCCGACTATAATCTTCCACTGTTACGTGGCACACCGACACCTCGAACTTATATTTATTTCTCGAAGAAACTACCAAAAATAATTCCAACCCCAACACGACTCTACGAGACCCAAAATTCCCCACTCGACTGACCTATCCTGGTCCCCTGCAAGATTACAGAAAGCACGCTCGAAACGGCCATTTACGTCTCGTCGGAACCCCCTAACCCGAAACCTCGCAATTTCAGTGATCTGCAAGGGAAAGCATCCCCGTATCGCGGACGAGCCCCTTGGCCCGATAAGCTCGCATCGCGGCTTCACCTCCACGTTTTCTCTGCGAAGACTCGAACGTTTGCCAGCCCGTACACAATCGTGTGCGTCCCGAGCAGCGAGGGCCATAATTTCGAGCACGAAACGAGTTTTTAATTCAACGGGAGCCGGAGGAACGTGGCCCCGATGCATACGGGATACCATCCGCGTGGATCCACCTGCT
>NW_016910880.1:1088551-1112809 GCF_001483705.2 Eufriesea mexicana
GTGCGTAGTGACATGTCATCGCGTAGTAAAGTACGTAGTGACATGTCATCGCGTGACCAGGATGGGTAGTGACATGTTATTGCGTGACAAGGTGCACAGTGACATGTGATCGCGTAGTAAAGTGCATAATGACATGTGATCGCGTGGCAAGGTGCGTACTGACACGTCATCGCGTTGATGAGCGTTACACGGCGCTTCGCAACTTTGGAAGAAGGTTTTCAGACGGGATGAGTTCTCTGTTTAATTGACAGCATCTTGGAATGCCGGAATAATGCTTCGCGATGCTACGAAACAACTGGAAATGGGTTGCAATTTCTGGACCAAGCACTTTGTACCCTTTCGGGAGTCGTGACAGGGCGAAGAGTAAGGTGTGGCGTAATTTGGATGCGCGAAATGGAAATGGAGATTTGTTTGGCAGGATTCAGCCCCGGAAGGCTACTTTTTCATCCGTTACGGAGTATAGCGTAGCTACTTGTTGATCACAGCAGCGCTTTCACGGTCTCGTACAAGAAGCTCCTTGGCGGCTAATTAATCGCGTCCCGGCATAATGACCGGGAGCGTGAAATTCCGTTGAATTCGAGCGATTCTGAAGCCAGGTCCGCGGAATTTTTTCCCCGATTTAAAATCGCGCGATCATTCGTCGATGATAATTACTTTGGTTTCGTCCTAAGTGGTTTACGACTGTAACGAGAGCTGAACGTTAACCGTGACGTTCCAATGGAAATCGTAATCTCCCGCCGAGAAGCGACTCGCGTTTACGTAATCGGATCATGGCCGACAAACAAGTCGTAAGTACGTGGCTAGGTGGCGACCTTGTTACAACAGTTTCTTTCGTTAATGGCGCCATCAACGCGGCCAGATGCTCCGCGATGTCGGCCGTAAAACGAAAGGGAACCGTGCTAGCCGAGTAACAGGGAATTCCCTCAGGTGCCTTCTCAGGGGTGGAAAAAATTCGCCGGCCGAGGGTGGACTAGCCTCGTTTCGGGTCAGGAAACGCGTAAAAGGAGCTCGAAACGCACTGGTTAAGACTGCAGGGCCCTTTAATCATAAACTTTTAGGGCACCATAAACAGCAACCGTGAGAAGCTCGTCGAACTCGAACCCAACCCTCGAGGATCCACGAACGGAATGGAATTCTCGTGGATGTTTCTCGATGACCACGATGAACTAACCTGCCAGGGGTAAATGGATCACGATGGAAACGCGTTCCCTTTACAATGGCGTAAAATCCGCGAAAATCCGCGAATGGGGAAAGGGTCGAGCGAAGGGGTAGCTGGAGTAACACGCGTAATTGAGATCGTAGCCAGGCGCTATTTTACCGGGAATTCTCGGTTATCGGGGAATTCTAATTTCTTGGAAAATAGTTACAGAGTTCGATCCTAATAGGGAGCCAATAGTCCCGACGAAATTTACGGTAGCAGCCGGGGCAACCAACCGACCGAGCAACCAGCCTTATGGCCCCGGCCACTCCAAAGTAGCCACGCTGAGAAATGCGCCAGAGTGGAAGCCCGGCCGACCAGAGAGGCATTACGCTGCCTCATCAGTCGAAAGGTGCATTAGCATTGCTAATGACCTGCGATCGTTACCGCCACACGCCGCACCGGCCACCATCTTCGTCTCGCCTGCACCCTGGCTCGCGTTTGTTATTCGAAAATGAGCCATCACCCTCTGTCCGTAAAATTGACGTCCGAAATGGCTTCGATAGCTCCTCCCATCTTTTCCACTTCCTTCTCCTCGACCCGGACCCTCGCATTAGGTCGGCAAAGCACACGCTGGCACGTAAAAGACGTTCCCGGTATCGGGATTATTTTTCGACCGTTAGACTTTCGCGTCTCGTACGCCGTGTTCCCGCGCTAATATTTGATCAAGGCAATCGTGCCAATTACAAGAAAACTAGATTCTCTGTCTCGCGCGCTAGTTGCCTAGGGAACGTTGGAAAAATCAGCTTCTATTATTCAGTATTCCCAACCCGAGCGACCCGTGCCTGATGAATTTTTCCATCCGGTAAAGAAATTACAACCTCGCGCTGTCAATTCCACGCGATATAACGGGAATAATGAATGCTCGAATCGTGCAAACTGTATATGCACTAATCGAATTACAAAGCCGTCCTCCTTTTCAGCGACGTCCATAAATCGATCGATACCATCCCTGTGTAAGTGAAAAGAATTTACGACGCGGTCACTTTCCACGACTTAGCCCCCGGATCGCGAAGATATTCCAGACACGTTTGCGGACCACTCGCTTTCTTTTATTATCTGGCAGAGTACGTGCGCCTCCGTCGCGACGACGGCGACGACGACCGCCGCGAGCTTTAGATTAAAGATGGTCTACCGGTGTGGTCCACGCGTGCCAGCATCCAGTTATATTTTTCCCTGATACCACGCTCCCTGTAATGGCGACTGTCACTGTCGCGTCGCGATTCACTCGCGGACCCGCGAAAACTGTGGCGAAACGTATGGCGAAAAATATGGTGAAAGCTATAGCAAAACTAGGTATAGCTGACTGACATCGCGAGCTACAGTTACGACTAACGTTCGCGTTAATTAAATGCGAAAGCAGCCACGATTACGACGTCATGCGACACCCCCGAGAAGAGAGTCCCACGCGCGTGTGGCCGAAAAGTACGCGCGTTTTCGACTAACGAGCCAGGAAATGACGGAAATACAGGACGGAATTGCGGGAGAAATCTAGCTCGGCGAGCGCGCGAAACGGTCTCGAAATAAAGGACGATCGATAGGGGTGGAAAAAGATGGAGGATGAGAATCAGGAAGAAGATTGAACGGCTGGTGGATGGAGGAGATTGGGAACGAGTGATTCGATATTGTAGGAATTTTAGAGGCAGAGAGGTAATTTAATCTCTTAATGGGCGTTTTCTCCACGGGAATTATAAACATTGCCCCTCTTGGCACGGATTTTCAGCTTAGCATTCGGTGAATGGGTAACTCGACGCTTGTATTTCACGGTTGAAACAAGTATCCTCAAAGGGTAGTTTCCCGGTGTCTTCTCGGGAGCGGTAACCGAGTACAAATTAAGTAATATCGAGTTCTCGCGATCGATGCCGGTTGAAGGTAATACTTTTTAATAACAGCTACAAGTTTGAAAGGGAATTAACGGGTCGCAGCTGCGATTGATGTTCTTGGATATCATTATATCCGTAGCTTTCATTCGGCACGACGTTTCCCGATAAAATAAACGACACTCGGGAACGAAATGATACGCGACTCTTATTTCCCCGATGCCATTCCCGATTCCACGAGCTAACTTCACGACGCGTCTCTGCCCATTGAATATTCCCGAATCGTAAAGCTATACATCGCAAATCGACTACACGAGAAACACGCGAAATGCACCGTGGCGTGGTGCATTCGCCAAGTGGGTCCCCGATTTATCGTGCACGCAGGGACACGTGGGTAAACAGGCAAAGAAGGGTGCTGCAGGTGCCACGTGTTGCTTCCCTTCGTCTTCCAGGAGTGGACAAATAATTGCGAGCGATGGTGGGGAGCTGCACCCCGGGTCTCGAGGCGCGCTGACGCGAGCCTTGCGCGAGGAACGGGGGCTAAAAGTCCCCTCCGCAAGAAATCCTTATTACCGCGCCGGCACGGGGACGTTCCCCTAACTTTTCCAATCTCGCTCGCGCGACTTGTTTCGCAGGTCAACGAGTCTTCGCAGTTTGCTCGGTCGATCGAATATTTTCGATGGACTATCGCGAAGAGGGTGGCGTTGAACGGCGGGAGGGTGGCGCGGCGACACAGATTTATAGAGAAGCGGCGGGTTATGGCGTGCCAATGGAAAGCGAGGGAACAGGCGAAATGTATAGCGGGCAGGCCACGAGTTCTTTCACGCTCGCGCGCACACCTGTCCCTCGTTGCTCGCTGCTCCCGGGCTTGCGAAGCTTGCGGGAACGGTTATCGAATATGCCGGGAATGCTGCCGCCGAATATGCCATCAGCCAAATGATCCGTGAAAATTCCCGCTGCCCCGGCGCGATTTTGCGCGAGCTCGATCCGGGCTCCTTTTTCCCGCCCACGGATGCGACGCGTGCGAGCGCGAGACGGAGAATCGAAGAGCCGACCCGAAGAGCGGAAGAACGGGGGAGGAAAAAGCTCCGGCTATACCTACCGGAACCGTCGATATTAAAGCTTATAGCGAATGACAGCGATGCTCGATGGAACGGTACGGATTGATTCTGCTTCCATTTCCAAGCGATCCGCGGATCTCGATACGGAGCACTTGTCAATAAATAGAGCCGTTTCTCCTCCTACCGGTAGCTCCCTGTCTCTTTCTAACGCGCACCCCCGTCTCGTTCCCAACCGGGGGTTCTCTCTCGTAAATCGTCTTGAAAATTCGCGAGGCGTCGATCACCAGCATCCGCGACATCCGACCAGACTTATGAAGCGTTTTAAGTCACGTTGACGGGGTAAAGAGGAGAAGCGGATCCGTCTCTAAGGGGAACAGGGCTTCTCTCGAAGAGACGTCGTTCGTTGGTCGAATCGGAATAATTTCGATCGATTTCGGCGCAGAGTACACGGGTCCTATGGTAGAGACGCTATCGTACACGGGTATTCCGGGTTTCATTATTCCTCGAGGTCCACGGATCGACCCGGACGGACGTATAATCCCCGTAAGATCAAAGACCACGGTCGTCGCGCAGATTACTCGGCAACTTGCCGGAGTCGCTTCAATTTACACCGGACTTATCCTGCATAAGGGCTCGCTTCGGAATTAGACCTTGCTCCCGAATCTATTAGGAGGAAATGGCGCGATTTTTCGCCCGTCACGACCCTCGGCTCTTTGAGCTTCCGGGCGACTTGGGTCGTAGGGGGCAGCACCAGTCACGGGTAGTCGTTCGAGGGTCCTTTTTCAAAGTCCGACGTTAAGCACGATAAACCGAATGAAAAAGCGACGACTTATACATTTATAATACCATATCGCCTTATCTCGCCTTCCTCGCGTGCCCTCGGCGCCGGTTACAGATGGGAAGAGCCGGGACACATCCGGCTGGAAGCCCACGGGAGACCCGCCACGAGTCAAACTCGATCTGCAAATGGGACGATCCCATTTTCGACGCGACGAGTTCGCTCTGTCGAATCCATGGTCCCCCATGCGGGCCGCGTATCAACTTTCCTGCGCGATGGACGAGGCGTCGTCCACGATGCGTTCGTTTGATGCCGAGTTTATCACACGTTTGACCGGAGGAGCAAGATGCAAGATACATAGTGGCAAATTGAACGTAACGCGAAATTGGGGTGTCGAGGGTGTACGGGCTTGGTTTCTGGTGGAGCGACCATCATTCTCACCCCCGCAACTAGATGGATTACGACTTCGAGGAGGTTCGAGGAATTGCGAGAAAGTCCTCGGAAAACCTCCGTTTCCTAGACATATTATTGGAAGTCAGCTACGCCCATACAACGATGACGACACTCCGTCGCGACGACGGCGACGACGACCGCCGCGAGCTTTAGATTAAAGATGGTCTACCGGTGTGGTCCACGCGTGCCAGCATCCAGTTATATTTTTCCCTGATACCACGCTCCCTGTAATGGCGACTGTCACTGTCGCGTCGCGATTCACTCGCGGACCCGCGAAAACTGTGGCGAAACGTATGGCGAAAAATATGGTGAAAGCTATAGCAAAACTAGGTATAGCTGACTGACATCGCGAGCTACAGTTACGACTAACGTTCGCGTTAATTAAATGAGAAAGCAGCCACGATTACGACGTCATGCGACACCCCCGAGAAGAGAGTCCCACGCGCGTTTTTCGTTTGTTTTCGACTAACGAGCCAGGAAATGACGGAAATACAGGACGGAATTGCGGGAGAAATCTAGCTACGAAAGCAGCCACGATTACGACGTCATGCGACACCCCCGAGAAGAGAGTCCCACGCGCGTGTGGCCGAAAAGTACGCGCGTTTTCGACTAACGAGCCAGGAAATGACGGAAATACAGGACGGAATTGCGGGAGAAATCTAGCTCGGCGAGCGCGCGAAACGGTCTCGAAATAAAGGACGATCGATAGGGGTGGAAAAAGATGGAGGATGAGAATCAGGAAGAAGATTGAACGGCTGGTGGATGGAGGAGATTGGGAACGAGTGATTCGATATTGTAGGAATTTTAGAGGCAGAGAGGTAATTTAATCTCTTAATGGGCGTTTTCTCCACGGGAATTATAAACATTGCCCCTCTTGGCACGGATTTTCAGCTTAGCATTCGGTGAATGGGTAACTCGACGCTTGTATTTCACGGTTGAAACAAGTATCCTCAAAGGGTAGTTTCCCGGTGTCTTCTCGGGAGCGGTAACCGAGTACAAATTAAGTAATATCGAGTTCTCGCGATCGATGCCGGTTGAAGGTAATACTTTTTAATAACAGCTACAAGTTTGAAAGGGAATTAACGGGTCGCAGCTGCGATTGATGTTCTTGGATATCATTATATCCGTAGCTTTCATTCGGCACGACGTTTCCCGATAAAATAAACGACACTCGGGAACGAAATGATACGCGACTCTTATTTCCCCGATGCCATTCCCGATTCCACGAGCTAACTTCACGACGCGTCTCTGCCCATTGAATATTCCCGAATCGTAAAGCTATACATCGCAAATCGACTACACGAGAAACACGCGAAATGCACCGTGGCGTGGTGCATTCGCCAAGTGGGTCCCCGATTTATCGTGCACGCAGGGACACGTGGGTAAACAGGCAAAGAAGGGTGCTGCAGGTGCCACGTGTTGCTTCCCTTCGTCTTCCAGGAGTGGACAAATAATTGCGAGCGATGGTGGGGAGCTGCACCCCGGGTCTCGAGGCGCGCTGACGCGAGCCTTGCGCGAGGAACGGGGGCTAAAAGTCCCCTCCGCAAGAAATCCTTATTACCGCGCCGGCACGGGGACGTTCCCCTAACTTTTCCAATCTCGCTCGCGCGACTTGTTTCGCAGGTCAACGAGTCTTCGCAGTTTGCTCGGTCGATCGAATATTTTCGATGGACTATCGCGAAGAGGGTGGCGTTGAACGGCGGGAGGGTGGCGCGGCGACACAGATTTATAGAGAAGCGGCGGGTTATGGCGTGCCAATGGAAAGCGAGGGAACAGGCGAAATGTATAGCGGGCAGGCCACGAGTTCTTTCACGCTCGCGCGCACACCTGTCCCTCGTTGCTCGCTGCTCCCGGGCTTGCGAAGCTTGCGGGAACGGTTATCGAATATGCCGGGAATGCTGCCGCCGAATATGCCATCAGCCAAATGATCCGTGAAAATTCCCGCTGCCCCGGCGCGATTTTGCGCGAGCTCGATCCGGGCTCCTTTTTCCCGCCCACGGATGCGACGCGTGCGAGCGCGAGACGGAGAATCGAAGAGCCGACCCGAAGAGCGGAAGAACGGGGGAGGAAAAAGCTCCGGCTATACCTACCGGAACCGTCGATATTAAAGCTTATAGCGAATGACAGCGATGCTCGATGGAACGGTACGGATTGATTCTGCTTCCATTTCCAAGCGATCCGCGGATCTCGATACGGAGCACTTGTCAATAAATAGAGCCGTTTCTCCTCCTACCGGTAGCTCCCTGTCTCTTTCTAACGCGCACCCCCGTCTCGTTCCCAACCGGGGGTTCTCTCTCGTAAATCGTCTTGAAAATTCGCGAGGCGTCGATCACCAGCATCCGCGACATCCGACCAGACTTATGAAGCGTTTTAAGTCACGTTGACGGGGTAAAGAGGAGAAGCGGATCCGTCTCTAAGGGGAACAGGGCTTCTCTCGAAGAGACGTCGTTCGTTGGTCGAATCGGAATAATTTCGATCGATTTCGGCGCAGAGTACACGGGTCCTATGGTAGAGACGCTATCGTACACGGGTATTCCGGGTTTCATTATTCCTCGAGGTCCACGGATCGACCCGGACGGACGTATAATCCCCGTAAGATCAAAGACCACGGTCGTCGCGCAGATTACTCGGCAACTTGCCGGAGTCGCTTCAATTTACACCGGACTTATCCTGCATAAGGGCTCGCTTCGGAATTAGACCTTGCTCCCGAATCTATTAGGAGGAAATGGCGCGATTTTTCGCCCGTCACGACCCTCGGCTCTTTGAGCTTCCGGGCGACTTGGGTCGTAGGGGGCAGCACCAGTCACGGGTAGTCGTTCGAGGGTCCTTTTTCAAAGTCCGACGTTAAGCACGATAAACCGAATGAAAAAGCGACGACTTATACATTTATAATACCATATCGCCTTATCTCGCCTTCCTCGCGTGCCCTCGGCGCCGGTTACAGATGGGAAGAGCCGGGACACATCCGGCTGGAAGCCCACGGGAGACCCGCCACGAGTCAAACTCGATCTGCAAATGGGACGATCCCATTTTCGACGCGACGAGTTCGCTCTGTCGAATCCATGGTCCCCCATGCGGGCCGCGTATCAACTTTCCTGCGCGATGGACGAGGCGTCGTCCACGATGCGTTCGTTTGATGCCGAGTTTATCACACGTTTGACCGGAGGAGCAAGATGCAAGATACATAGTGGCAAATTGAACGTAACGCGAAATTGGGGTGTCGAGGGTGTACGGGCTTGGTTTCTGGTGGAGCGACCATCATTCTCACCCCCGCAACTAGATGGATTACGACTTCGAGGAGGTTCGAGGAATTGCGAGAAAGTCCTCGGAAAACCTCCGTTTCCTAGACATATTATTGGAAGTCAGCTACGCCCATACAACGATGACGACAGGCCTGCTAGAGATTTTAGGCCAATACCGAGTCTTGAACATCAAGGGGTCGGTTTTGGGAGTTTAAAAGGGCCTGCTGTCCCTCGGAGCTCTTCACTCTCAGATACCTTATATATTGTGACCCACAGTGGCATTGAAAAAGACTCTAGTGTTTTATTTGCATATTGCATAAAGTTTATAAATTTCACGTATATTAAACATTGCTGTATAACTGATAGTTATTTCCCTGCACGTTAATTATTTGGCTATTTCCTTCACGAAATTCCCAACACATATAACTTCTAGACCTTCCAATAGTATCTTCATGTAAGGCAGGGCCTGCTATTCAATACGCGTTAAAAGCAACTTGTATATAATTGTTAAGAAACATTGTAAGCAATCATGTATTAATAATCAAATGAAACCCAACATGAAATCCTCCTTAGTACGACAGATAGTACCCCGACAAGGAGAGGATAAATTCTCCTTTTATTTCTCCTATTATCTCTCCCACTTAATCATTTTCGCGTTGTTTTTCGAAATTTCCAGATTGCTCGTGCTTACCAGTAATGTATAATATAATTTTGAAATAAATAAAAATATATATACACTATCTATCTCCTCCTCCCTCATCCACCCCTCTGCCTATTTATTTATTTATTTAATTATTTATCTAGTCCAACCCCTGCACATTACCCACTTAGAACCAAAAGCTGTATAGTTTTCGTGCCTTTCTATACATAGGCAAACACGCATGCTAATATAAGATAGTTCTTAAGTCTATATTATTCTATAGCGATAATCGTGGTAGATTAAGTTTGATTTTAGAGAGCGAGTGCTTCATAGTCTAAGTTTTCATTTGTAACTCTTTTGTACGTTTTGGTTCTCTTATATGTATATTATCGTATCTAGTTTCTGGCGCATTAAACGTATGTTAAATTGGAAATTGGAATTGGCCTGCTATTCAACAACCGTGGGGGAGGACCCCCTACAACTCTATTACGTTTCTATGATTAGCGTAAATTTAAAAATCGCAAGTCTAAAATTTTTCGTATAAATCGCTGCTATATTCTATTCACGATGGTGTAACGCTTGAAGGACAGCAGGCGAAAAATTTTAAACTAACGAAAAGTTGTAAATTAATTGTTACTATTTAAGTATTCTGTTTGTCATCCGATTAATATATCCACTAATAGGAGGTTAACGAAATCGAATTTTCTAATCAGACCACGACTCTCGAAGCATTCTATTCAAGAACGTTTACAGGAAACAAGCTCAAGTCGAAATTCATCTAGTCGTAAGGGCGAGAATGATGGTCGTTACAGAATGTTTAAAAAAATAAATAGATTTTAAATAAATAAATCCGTCGAACTAATGAAAAATTATAAATTAATTATTATTCCATTTATTATGCACTAATAGAAGGTTAACGAAATCGAATTTTCTAATCGGACCACGAATCTCGAAGCATTCTATTCTCCAATGCGAGTGCAAGAAACAAGTTCACAGGAAATAAGCTCAAGAGTGGGATATAATGAACGCCACTGTACGACACGATGATACCCCGAATCCTTAAATCCGCGGCGCCTAATCGCGAGAATAAAGCGTACACGCGTACACTCTAGGAGCGCGATGCTCATTCCCTACTCATTCCCAATTCACAGACCGTTACGATCCTCCATAAAGACGCGAATCCTTCAATTAGACATTTTAACCAGCATCCTTCGAACCTCTACCTCCATCAGGAAAAACCCAGACCTCTACTTATCCCTATTTCCATGCATACCCTCAAGAACAAGGGACCCGAATCGAAGGGACGATGGTTTACTCGTTTATAACCAGCGTCCCACGATTCGCGGACACCTCGACCTCCGAAACTAACCCCCCGAGTCAACCCCCATAAAAGAATTAGAATTTCCCAAACCTAGAAACAAATTAACAATTTGTTTAAACTTCCACTTCCACCTACCAGTTCCGAACCTCATGCACATCCCTCCAACGAACACGCCGCCAATAGGAGAAAAAACACACCCACCACTTGGACATCTCGACAGCCAATGACAGCAACGGACGAACATATAAAAATACACGACACCAAGACGACAGACAGTACAAACATCAAAACGACACAAACGACACCACGATAGAACGCATATCGCTAATACATCTTGTAAATTACTGTAAATATCTTGTAATTAAATTATATTTAAACCGTCAAAAATAGTTTACGTTCTTAGAACGACGTAAACCTTCGCCTGAATTCTTCATACAGTCGACAGGAAGATTCGGACGAAACACGCGATAATGAAAATGCGCGGATGAATATGAACAACGAGGACTCGCGGCGGTCGGGTAATTTATCGCGGGCGATTTAAATAAATTTTAAGGAAACTTTTCGCCGCTGGTACGCCGCTGAATAATCGCAGTTTAATCGATGCTTCGAGTGTTCCAGTTTCGTACGGCGGGTGCACGCTGGCCGGCGGGCGGGGGTGAAAACAAAGGGCGGCAGCGTATCCGCGGAAATGCGGAAACTTTTGGGCAAAAGCTGCGCGAAATCGCCACGGAACACCGATGGAAACTGCGTGGCCGAGCATATTTCAACGGTGGACAGTCGGCGAAATATGCCGTCGACTTTGTCCACCGACTGTCCTCCACGAATATTTGCCTCGCGGGCCCTGTTAAGCGTTTTCCCCTGTTTCCCTCTTCTTTCTCGTTTCTCCCTTCTCCCTTCGTGCCTTTTTTTAATTTTTCCTACGTCCTTTTTTCCCCTTTTGAAATTTCGCTTCGACACGATACACGCTGCAGCTCGTCGCTGGAAACTTATACTTTGGGACCGAGCTGGGATCCAGCTAGCCGATATCGGTTATAAAGCCCCCGTTCGTTGTCGGGGATTTCGTTTTCCCCAGGATTTTTCGCCACGGCAAAGGGCACGGGAAACATCGATATGTCGCGAAAGAAAAAAGAGAAACAGGTGGAAGGGAAAAAGGGAAATCGCAACGCCAACAATGGCGGACATTGTGCGCGGGAAATAAAAGGTAAATTGTGTTTTTCGGCGAGCGGATTTCGTTGTCTGAAATAAAGCGTCTCCCATCCGTGAAACACATTTATGTATTTAAATCCGCTGGAACAAAGATTCCCGACGCTTTTTGCACGGGCCCCAGTGGGCCTCGTAAGGTAGCCCGTTGTACGTAGATCCGTCGGTGTGCCGCGTCGAAGCAGATTTAATAAAGGCGAAAGCTGCACCGATATTCAATGGAATAATATCGTTGCCGAATGCTCGCCATTATACGAACGCCTGTACGAAAATATGCGATAATCCGGTGAACGATAAACTATAAAGATCTTTTATGGCACTGCAATAGCCGCGCCAGTAGTATAGAATTATACTCGATCAGACGCGGATTAGTTTACTCCTAATTGTTTTCTCTTTTCCCTGCCGCGACGCGTGTTCGATTAGTCGATCAACGAGCAAATAGTTGCTCGCATACCCGCTCTATGGGATAAAAATGAAATAAAAATAATACTCGAATGGATTCGGTAATTTTGCTGAATCGATGATTGCCGTGTAAACAAATTTCACGCGCGTCTGCGCCATGCTAACGCGCCTGGATTTTCCAGCAAGATACAGCACTGCGCGGACATTGCCGTTGATTATCGTCGATTCGGTCATTTTACCGAATTACGAGCGGAAAACACGCACGCTTCAACGACGAATCGGAAAATAACGAGGTCGAAATCGCCACCCCTGCTGACAGCGGGGAAATTTTTCGGACAGCGACGGAGAAAAATTCCTAACGACAACCCCTTATCGATACCCCTTTGAACATGCAAATACCTCGGCTACGGTTACGCCGCGACCCGGTATAGCGAACTCCATTAAGGAAAAATGAAATTCAGCCGTCTAGGGCGCATCGAATATTCCATTCGAGATTTACCAGTGTTTGCGAAGTGAAATTGCCGAGGCACAGAGAGCCCTCCGCGGCGCACATGCATAATGAAAGCTTCTGTAAACTAAAGCGGGGACAAAGTTTCGGCCCGTCATATATCAGAAACGACAATCCGCAAAAGTCATCCCCGTGCCCCGACCGGAAACTCTTTCGCCGTAGGGCCGCTCGAACATCGAGATACGTGATTCCCCTTTCATGAGACGACAACTTGCTGCAACAACTTCGGCCCTCGTTGTACCGACTTAAACTTCCCGCTATCGTGCAAAGCCTAAATTCAATCCCGATGAACAAAGTTTGCCAGGGTTGAGGGTGTGCGCGACGGGAGGTGCAGGGTCGGTGGTGCTAGGTCAGTAACCACGTCGGGCCGGGGTTCTTTCCTCGGAGAACGAACGTTTGCCGAGGCAACGACTGTTACTCGCAATTTCATTTACATTAAACGGACGTTTATATCGGGCAACGCGAGAGAGAGAGAAAAAACGAAGAAATACTCGTTGTGACATCTTGCAGACGTAACGACACAGAACGGGGTCGTATCTCGCGGAAACTCCGCGAGGGAATCGCTAATCGCGCGGCAAGGGGAACGATAACGTCGTTCAACCGGCTTACCATCGCGCGTTGTAAACGTTGATTTGGCAGCAACGTTTAACAAAGTTCCGCGAGAAAGCTCGATAAAATCGGTCCGCTGGAAATCCGATTTCGAGCGTGCACGCGAATTCAAGACGTTGGCGAAAATATATGCGGAAGAGGACAGATCCGGCTGCAAGCTCGCGCAGGAGTGCTGCTGGAACTCGATAAGGCAGATGCGCCGCGTCACCGATGATTGCAAATAGAATTTCGCGTTATCGCTAACGAGAATTTCGTCTCACGACTGCTCCGCGGGGCGGAGCGGAAGCGGAATAAAGAGAAACGCGGAATGCTCGATACGCGGCTCGATACTCGCGATGAATCGCGAGCCGAGAATCGAGCGCACACGCCACCCCCGAGATACGCGCGCTAGGGGTGGAACGATGCACGTACGCGACCACGTACACGGCCACCTACACGAACACGCTCCTCGCGGAACGCGGAAGCGACGAAATAGATTTTCGTTATCGGCCGCGTCTTTCTCCGCCTCGCGCGCCCGGCGCGCCGCGCGGAATAATGCCGGCCCGAGGCGGATCGACCGGCGCAGCTCCTTCATGGAAATTCGATACCTCGATACGGTTTTCGCTCGTTACTTTAAATCAGAAAATATCACCGGCTCACAAAGCGACCGTGTCATTTTTCCTCTCTTCCATTTCCGCGCGCCTTGTCGAGCGAATTCGCATTCCCGCGAAGCGTGTCTCGCCATTCCTCTGTTCTCCGGGGCGCGGAATTAAATGCTTGCTGGAGGACAGTCTGGGGGCGGGGGTGGGAGGGGGATCCTGACAGACCACGAAGAGGAGAATGGTGTATCGAATTGGTGCAGAGGGGAGAGAGGTCCTGGAAATTTTGGATATAGCCACGATTTGGAGGAGTGGCGACTATTATAAGGTATCAATGAGTAGAACAAGTATAATTATCAGCAGGATGTCTAGACAAGACTATCAATAACTGATAGTCTATTGAACGAATAATGAACGAGGTCCTAGAATGCACGTGAAATTTTGAGTAGGTGATGTGCATAAGTACAAAAAGGGATGACAAGGAATTTGTTCAAGAGTGTCAGAAGAAATTCATAAGTATTTTAATTAATATAATAAACATCATTAACACGTTGAATACCATTGACAAGATGTCTAAGCTAGACTATTCGTAATTGATAGTCTACTGAACGAGTAATGAACGAGGTCCTAGAATGCACGTGGAATTTTTCGCGTGTGATGTGCGTAAGTATAAAAAGGGATGACAAGGAATTTGTTCAAGAGTGTCAGAAGAAATTCATAAGTATTTTAATTAATATAATATACGTCATTAACACGTTGAATGCCACGGGGGCCACCGGTGATCGACATGCTCAAATTGATAGAAATATATATAATTTAAACAAATGTCAATATTTCGAAATTTCTATTATCACCATCGTTAATTCAATGGTGACCCCTGTCGCAATTAACATGTCAAACATGGTTATACACTGTAACTTATCTATTGCACATAATATTTCAACATTATACGTATCGCATAATAGAAAATTCATTCCTGTAAAACTGGCGTGACATTCCAGAAAAAGGAAAGCTCTATCCTAGCTGAAGCTGAACCCATTCCTATAAATCGAGGACTCATTCTACAATTATAAAATTGCGAAATTTTTGCGATAAAGTGAAAAACAGCCAAATTTAACTGCATGCTTTTCTCCTTCTTAAAAATCTGCAAATTAATCACTTAACGAATCCCATTCCTCCACATACGTAATAGTTAAGAAGAATATATATCATTATGTAACCTGCACTAATGTAAAATTGATATATTTACTTCAATTGAGATTCTCAATCAAAAAAGAAGAAAAAGATGAAAAAGTAATGAATTTGTTTAATAGGGGATGAATTCGCTGCACAAACCAGAACAAACCTATGTTCAAAAGTTAAATCGAATCGTGTACCCCTAACCAGGAAATAATCTCGACATTCGCGCCACGCGAAATTATTACGAATAAACCGCGATTCAAAATGGCGCGGAGCGACCCCAATTACCCTGCTTTGAAAATAATCGAAAGGAAAGGTGACAATGCTCGAACCGATTTCTCGATCTCGTACCACGAACGTACTTCTTCTTATCTAACCTACGAAAATCGGAACGCATACTAATATCCGTATTCATGGACGTAACAAAAATTCTCCGAGGTAATTCCAGCATCGGGGAAACGATCTGTAAAACCTATCGACGCATCCGCAGCGCGTGGCTCGCGCATTATACTTGCAAAAGTGTCCCGTAAACGAAGAATGGCCAACTTTCTTTCGATCGGGGAAGAATCTGGGGGGAAGAACGCGGACATCGTGCGACCGCGATTTACGGTAAGTATCGATATTCAATAGCGACCCGAGTCGTCGGCCGCGGACGGCAGTGACCTTAAATAAAACCAAAAGCACATGGGCGTACTGGCGAGGCCTTTGTACGAAGTTTATGCACCGGGTGATCATAAAGTTGGCAAGCCTAGCATGGCATTTCTTCCGGCTATGCGAAGTCCCCCACCCCCGCCCCTGATTTTCAATTCTTGTCCGCGGGTTGAAAGAACGGACGTTCCTCGCCGACGATAAAGCTGCCCACCCCGTGATACAATTCGCCGCGGTTTGTTAAAGACACCCTAAAGCGGAAGGGGCGAAATGCCGGGGCAGCCGATTTTCGTCAAAGCGACCCGGATATCGAGCGACGGAATTTTCTATAAAGTTCCGGGCCACGAAATCGAACTTCGTGTCGATAGCGGAGCCTGTTGTCTAGGTGTACGTCAATATTTGAGGCCTGTGAAACTGGATAGAAATGTGGGCAAAGATTGTCTCATGAATATGGATCGCGTGCAGTGTCGTTCTTGTGCTTCGCCGGATTCAAGTGTTTCGGACAATTTTCCATCGTGTAGCCAGGGTAGAATGAAATTTCCGAAATGTGTCTAGCGTGCTTTCGCAGATATATTTTTTCCCTGTACCGCGCTGGGAAAGGAATCTTGATAAACGAATAATTTTAAATAAATATACTTCAACCTCGATATTGACCCTTTGTACACGCGGTACCTCAGGTAGACGATATTTGATATCGTACTTCAGGTACTTTTTTTGGACTCGAATAATATAGGCTGAGTCTCGCGCAAAGGGTACTAGAATTGTATTAAATTTATTTATTTAAAAATAATGTAGAAATGGTAAATGAGGGGCACTCGTTTATTAGGATAGAGTGTCTCTGTCTGGAACTTAGGTCTAGGGGAATCTTAGGGTCTTCCAGCAGTCAATCAGAATCAGTCAGAAAAAGCCAGTCAAAAGAAAATTCCTATAATAATTATGCAACTTAACACTTTCACTGCCACGTTGGTCATATATGACGGCCACGGTTTCTCCTGTGACATCACGGTGGTCATTAGTGGTCATTAAACTACTTAAATTACATTGAACAACATTGAATGAAAATTGACAATTAGTACATTTTGAATATAATTGCTAATTAAAAGGTACTTTGAAATAAAATGTGCCCCATTGAACAATTAAAAATTTTTATTAGAATAAGTTTTGCATTAGCGGTGCACTTCCGCGGTACCCTGAGGGAAACATGTGATCTCGACGTAGCAGTCAAAGGGTTAACCGAATGGTAATAAGACACGCAAGGTTTCTCCTTACAATTGCAGAATTAATTCCAAGAAATTTATTTACTTGAAAATAATTATGCAACTTGACCGAATGATAATAAGATATCCAAGGTTTCCCCTTACAATTACAGAATCAACCCTTTGCGGTCGATGTCCCCTCAGCGGGGACATTCGCAAATCGAAAAATACAGAGAACTACAGAAAATTACAGAAGTGAAAAATTTTGTATATTTACGTATGATAAGTAGTATTAAGCACAAATCAGTTTCAACAAATTCTTCAGAGAAGTAACTGCGAAACGCTAAATTTGCTCTAAGGGTTAATTCCAAGAAATTTGTTTACTTGAAAATAATTATGCAACTTAACCGAATGGTAATAAGACATCCAAGGTTTCTCCTTACAATTACAGAATTAATTTCAACAAATCTGGAACACCCGAATTTTCCGCAAATTTTCCCAACGAACGCAACAAATTCCAATCTTCACCCCAGTCACCCTTCTCTGTCAGCGCGAGGAATTTTTTGACTCCCCGTAAGAAAAGGAAATATCTCGACGACTCGACAGGGTGGCGCGCCACGCCACGCCAGGAATACGTAGAAAATCACAAAATGTTTCAAGTTAACCGCGTTAAAGGTTTCTCCTTACAATTGCAGAATTAATTCCAACAAATTTATTTCCTTGAAAATAATTATGCAACTTAACCGAATGGTAATAAGACACCCAAGATTCCACTTTACAATTACAGAATTAATTCCAACAGATCTGGAACATCCGAATTTTCCGCAAATGTTCCCAACGAACGCCACAAATCCTAATCTTCACCTCTTCCACCCGTCTTTGTCACCGGGAATTTTTTGACTCCCAGTAAGAAAAGAGAATACCTCGACGACTCGACAGGGTGGCGCGCCACGCCACGCCAGGAACACGTGGAAAATCGCAAGACGTTTCGCGTTAGCCGCGCAAAAAGCGCAAACTGACTTATCGCGGTCTTGCGATACCCTCGTGGTCGGTGACCCAGTTACATCTTAACGACTATGTTAATTTAACGAAGGCAGAATGTCGCTGTTAAAGCGCGGCTGGATGTTATCGCGGCTGAAACTGCAGGTCTTTACCGCCTCCGCGAAATGAATCATTCTCACTGTTTTCCTCGTCTTCGAGGAAGCAGGGGTTGAAGGGGTGCTCGCGATGAACCGCGGCGGGACAAAAGGAACACGAAGGTCATCGGAAATTCGAGCGGGCGAATCAATTAACCGAGCCGTGGGACGGGGCGAGCTAGCCGATTACCATTAAACGAGGAGGAAATAATTCGCAATTATTTGCAAACAATTTTCCATGCTTCAATCGACGAGCGTCGTTGAACGCGTAACCTCGATCCGTCGTCGAGGGCCTCAATTACGGTAAGAATTTCGCCGAGTTTTCGGAGCGAATCAGCCTGGATAAAGGGAGCTCTCTCTCGTTGCGATGAAACCAGTCGGCTCGGATGCAGAGAGCCAGGAAACAAAGAGGTTTCAGCGGGATAAACGGGTAGGATGGCGGTGGCTTCTGTGGATAAAGCACTCTTAAGGGTCGGCCGGTTTAATGGTTGCCGATTGATCGCCGAGATATAAAGCTTCCGAGGCTTTATTTTTATGGAATGTTAAGAAGGTTTATCTCGGTTGTAAAAATTCTGTTACTCGCGTCCCGGTACGACACGATGTTGCGGGAGTAGAAAGGAAGTGGATACGAGCGCGGGGCCCCGGATTCCGAGAAGGAATTACCCCGTTCCGGTCTCGGTCGGCGTTAAATTTAAAATCTGGAGGTACTTTCAGAAGCCGCGTTAAAGAATCATCGGGACCAAGTTGCACGGCGGAATTCAAATTTTACAGGCCGGCCATAAACCGCGCCGCGTAGAATCTCGAGCTGCGTGTATATCTCCGCGGAGCTCGTTCCATCCGGCACCGTTAATCCTCGTAAAAATCAGCAAAGTATAGTCCCGAGTTGACTTTCGCGCTCACAGAGATCGCCGCAGTGCGCGGGCCGGTCGATAAATTTTCGTCCTTCCGCCTTAAACTTCCTATTACCGTATACCATTACAAGAAGCTCTTATGGCAGCCACTTAGGAACGGACGATAACCATCCACTTCTAGAATCTCTTTCCCAAATACCGTTCGGCCGTCCCGACACCCACGGACCACCTAAATCGCGTTCAACGACCGCGAGTCAGTAGAACTCGGTATGCGCCACGTAAATTTCGTTTATCGAAACAATTGGCAGATCTTGGCAGTCGAGGGGATCCATGGAATCAGCTCGGTCAGTCGGTGGAGATTACGCTGGAACTCGAGTCGAAGGGAAAATGTACGACGGTACGCGTCGATACACCGGCGAGTAGTCCACATGACTGGACGAGATTTATGCGAGCGAGTAGGTCGTCACGCGAACGGGGGTGTAGAACGGGGGTGTACGAGACGGTGAGTCGAGACGGTTCCTCGAGGCATAATACGACGTATCGAGACTCGTGGTGCCACGCGGGACCACGGTACGTACCTGGCGATACGAAACGTGGAAAAATAAAAAGGGTACAACGTGCGGCGGGAGGGGGCGAGGGACGCGGAGGACGCGGGGAAGGCGAATGGCGGAGGGTGTAGTTGTCGGTTCATAAATCACTGGAACGAGAGAGGGACCAGAGCCAGCGGGGTTTTCGAATCGTAACAAAGTGGAAGATAGCCCCGGCTGGAAGGTCGGGAGAATATGGCCACCATTTTTCGTTGGCTTCGACCGCTGAAAGCGCACGTAACGCCGTAGGACGTTTTATGTCTGCGTGATTCCGCCTTTTCGCCCCGTGCTCCCTCTGTCGAAGATTTTGGCCTGTCATGCTTGGCTTCCACCACCCCCTTTTTCCTTCCTGCCCGCTTCTTACTTCTTTTTTCTTCCCTCCCCGTCGCCACCCTCGCCCGACCTTCCCTCCTCATCCCAACTTTCGTTCCCCGTTTTTGCCGTATCTTTCTCCCACTTGGCTCCGACTCGCCTTCCCAGACTTTCCCTGCGCTACC
This sequence comes from Eufriesea mexicana, assembly GCF_001483705.2. Classification (NCBI taxonomy): domain Eukaryota; kingdom Metazoa; phylum Arthropoda; class Insecta; order Hymenoptera; family Apidae; genus Eufriesea; species Eufriesea mexicana. Next base: position 1,108,456 of record NW_016910880.1, read on the forward strand.
GCCGTTTCGTGCCAGCTCTAAAACGATACGAACGGCCACTGGCTCGGCCACGAAAACGAAAACTTCACCCCTAGCACGTACCGATGCTCATCCACTCCCGTGCGCCATTATCGATCCTCGCTTTTTCCCAATGAACGAGTGTCCTCGCGATGTAACCCCGCTGGCCTTCTTGTATCCCGTTCCGTCAGTTTACCACCCCCTTATCCCGTCCAAACCATTCACACGCCCTTTCTGGGCGCGGTGTCGAGCGAGTCTCCTCTGGCCCACCCTCCCCGGAGCTAGACGTCTGTCCCGATCGTGACCGAAGACGGGTACCGGCTCCACTCTACCTCTCCGAGCTTCGTTCGACCTCGCGGAAATATATTTCAATGGAACAGTTACCCGGAGGGTGAATTTGGTACCGGGGTTTATCGTTGGAGACGAGACGGAGCGCTTGAGGTTAGGGGCGGGAGAATGGCGCACGGTCATCCAGGCTTTTTGGTGGACGTGACCGAATGTGTCCAGGGGATGTTTGCATAGCTGGCCTGGATCAAGCGATAGAGACTGGAAAATACAAAAGCGGAGAATGCGCGAGTGTCGGTGTACATTGTGCGCAAGATGCGTGCACGGGGTAGTCGCTGAATGGGATGGCCATTGTATGGAATCGAGAGCGAGAGTTTTGCGTTGTGTACTTGCGTCGTATTGTTCCAGCTATTTGGCGCTCCTCGTATTCGTTCCAATTATATTCAATTTTCCATTCACGATTATTTGTATTCATATTCGCGGGTAAACACGAGGGGAGGGAAAAAATTTGCCGAAAATTGCCAGCGTGTTTTTGCCCCCTGGAAAACTGCTATTCGACCGATAACGAATTGACTGGTTGGCGAGAAAAACGCGAACATTCTCGCGAGCAAATGTCGAGTAGGAAATTCGACGTGTCGGCGAAAGTTCGGGGATTAAAAACACGAAGGTCGAATTAATTTCGGGCCAGCAACGTTTCATCGGGGTCGACAGCGGGAATGCCTCGATGCGTCGTGGACCGGTGGGGCCCCCGACACGGACAGCGCAAAACGGTTTACACGCCGAGTGGACGACAAATACGTTTCTTTCTCGCGCTTCCTTTCGATAAACATTTTTTCAGCCGATTACAAAACCGTCGCTTCCACGCCACCCGGACCTTTGTGCGGTAACAATACGATGGAAATGCACTGCATATTTCACGCTGGAAAATCGAGAACGCCCGGCACAAAGCCGGATATAGGTCAGAGTTGTAACGCTCGAACGAAACGCGACATTGTTTGTTACGGAAGACAAAAGCCAGGTTTGCGCCCGGACGGGGCTGCTTAAAGTTTCAGACCTCGAACCTCTCGCAAAAATTGCGTTGTTCCTTCGAGAAATTGAGCAGATTGCTCCCGCTTATTCCCTTGAATTTCTGATAAACGATGACGTTTGCTAAATTTCATCGTTTGCGAAATTTTCTCGTTTATTCCCCGGGAAAGTTGGCAAGAAAGTTCCAACTCGAGTCGTACATAATGTAAGAGCTGACTAGGGGTTCCTTGTTATTGCTATCGCGCACGATGTTCCGTTAGAGCAACGAGCACCGTTTACACCGTATCATCGGCTGCAGTTGCGCGTATCCCGAACCTAAATTATTCAAGCGTCATACATGGACTTTGCGAGTCGTTGGAATAATTACGAGGACGATACGTGTAATCTAAAGGAGCCGAGTCGCGCAAGTTCGCCAAGGTTTACCGAGACGCGGAGAAATAATACGCCGACACCTATCCATTAACGTAATAAGCAAAGCCCCGAGGGGGAAGTTTATAAATTACAAGCTGATAATTTGATCTACCGTCGGTTGAGCATATTCGACGAACGCAGACGTACTGATAAATTAACCCGTGACGCAACGCAACGTCTCCTTCCGCAGGCCAGCAGGTCTTAATACACGGTTCAACCCCCTAATGGAAATGTATCTTCCATCTATAATTATAATCGTACGTTAGCATGGCACGTTCGGGCTTATCGGCAATCTCGGCGAGATAACGTATGTCGCGTATCGCGATAGACGCAAGCAGAGTCGCCAACCCTTGCTGAGAGCAGATGGGTATCGTGTCGTCTAAAATTTCGACCCTCCATCCACCCTCCCCTCGGCAACAGCCCCCAACGAGACTCTATCTTCTTCCCATGCCGACTAACGAACGCCGGGTTCCACGCTGTATTCCACGCAGAAACTGATAAAACGAACGGTTCTAATTAAAGGTCGCTGGAGACCGATCCATCGTGGCGCAGAGTCGACTCGCGAGATCGAAAGGAGCACGAAACATCGCGACGACTGCTTCCACTTGTTCTTCTTCTTCTTCCACTTGTTCTTCGACCCAGTGGTATATAGGGCAATCTCGCAGACGCGCCATCGCGGCCGAGAGACGTGGTGGTGAAAAATTAGCCAGACCCTAGGGCGTTGTACCCCTTTTGCTAAGAGGAGCAACGTCTCGCCCTAATACAGATTTATTGCCGCCTAAGAGCCGGAGCTGGCCGTCCTAATACAGGTATTATGCTGACGCAGGAACGAGGAATTTACACGAAATTGGAGGTAATTTGTAGGGGTCGAGTTCAACCCACCCCTGTAACCCTCCCGCGCCCAGCGACGCCCACCGCTCTCGTTCCCCCGATTCCATTCTCCGTTACATCGAGCCGGACTCGCGTTCGCCTGCATACAGCCGCAAGCTCGCCGGGAACGACTCAACTCTGCTGTGTGCGAATTCTAAACAAGTTCCTCGAGTAAGTTGTTTTCCGTCGCGCTTAATCAAACCACGCGTCTCGACGTAATTACCGAAGCTTCGATCCAGCGGACGGTAGCGAAATTCCGAGAAACAGGCCACTCTGCGAGCAATTTCGGATAGAGTAAGACGAGGATCGTTGATGATCGAGAATTCGAATTGGAAATTATTTTCTATGAGGATATCGAGTTGCGTTATTAACATTCGCACGCCATCTGTTATAGGCCTTACATGTCAACGCACTGTCTTGTCAAATTGCGCGATCCCTGACCTATATCTTAGAGATTTCTATGCAGTGCGCAGTATATTAACAGACAACGATGGACGATTTACGAGGTGCTTTTCGGGGGGAGAGGGGGCCTCGAAAATTGGTTCGTAACGTGCGGTATCGATTTGACTGTCATCCGAATCAAGAACCTAATAACGTTGATAAAACTGTTAGGAGGACTCTACTTCTCTTTTCGAGGCACGATAGACAGAACGATAAATAGCCTGTGGGGTTCCCACTCTACGGGGTTGCGATGATGACAGTGTGGTGAGAACTGTACAATGCAGCCAATTGACATCCCCTTGGTCGTTGTACTATGATAAGGTAACAAATAGAAGGACGCGAGGATGGGATGCATTTCGTCCTGGGCCTGTTAGCGGACTCGTCAGTAAGGCCCTACCTAAGACGGGGGATACTTAGACAGCATAAGAACTTGTATATATGGGAAGCGGAGGATTCACCGAGTACTTGCGAGAAAGTCCCCGAACCTGCTTCTATAATTCTCAGAAGTGTATCAAGGTTGCACTCGCGATTTTTCTTCGAAACCGTTCATCTACTCGCGACTTCCCTTGCGAGGGGGTCGTACCATCGATCCGACGTCCGGTGCGAACCGCCCTTTCGCTCCTACCCTCGGCCACTTTTTCCCTGCCACGTTTTAACCGTCGACGAGCGATTAATTCGATATTAGCAGTTTACAAGCCGCGTTTTCGCCGCTCGCTCGCTCGCATCCCCCGAGCCCGATATCAGATAGCCGCTGCAGCTCTCGATAACAGAATTTTATAAGCGTGCTTTCCAGGCCGTGTGCTATTTAAAATTTTAATGTCGGCGAAGGAGAGGCGAAAGCAAGGCACGGGACGTTCTAGCTGCCTCGGGCAGCCAGCAGATTTTAATCTCGCCGTTGTAATAAGAAATAAACCGAAGCAACCTAGTGGACTCGCTAAATACCAGCGGCGTTGTTGAAACATTCGTGAGCGTCACGCGATGCAGAATGCGAAACAGAAAGAATCTCGACGCAATTACGGGGTTTAGCCGCGGTACGTCGAATTATCGAGCTTAACCCCTTAACGCGGCAGATTTATTTCCGACGCACCACTGTGTCGCGTTTACGTACTCGCAATGGGTCAAACGCCCCCGACGTCGTTGCAAACGCGTTCGACAAACATTCCGGCAACATTCATCTTTCGTTGGAACTGCGTGTTCAGTTCGGAGGGGGAAAAAAAGTTGCGTTCGCGATCCGCGGAGGGGGGAGAGAGGGGCGGGAAAGTTGAGTGAAATTGTTGAAAGTAACCGGTTTTTGAACGTCGATGTGTGATTTTCACAGATGCCG
>NW_016910880.1:1113475-1123748 GCF_001483705.2 Eufriesea mexicana
GAGGTTTATCCGAGGACTTGCGAGAAACACCTCGAACCTTCTTGAAATTGGGATCCATCTAGTGGCAAGAATAGAAATGAAAGTCGCTACAAGCCTATAACACAGCGGAACTTCGAAACTGCAGAATACCTCGTCATCAATGACGCTTGGCATGTGTCACACCACTATGGCGCCATTCTTCTAATTCCAGATTGCAAATTTCGGTACAACCTATAGGGGGGGTCTCTCTACCGTTGTTGAAGGGATGCGTTTCATCGCTGGCCTAATAGTGGACTTATCAGTAAGGCTACCTAGCTGGGCCTGCCTTAGACGTGGATACTATTGAAAGATCGGGAAGTGATATAAATAGCAAGCTGAGGTTTATCCGAGGACTTGCGAGAAACACCTCGAACCTTCTTGAAATTGGGATCCATCTAGTGACGTTGTACTATGATAAGGTAACAAATAGAAGGACGCGAGGATGGGATGCATTTCGTCCTGGGCCTGTTAGCGGACTCGTCAGTAAGGCCCTACCTAAGACGGGGGATACTTAGACAGCATAAGAACTTGTATATATGGGAAGCGGAGGATTCACCGAGTACTTGCGAGAAAGTCCCCGAACCTGCTTCTATAATTCTCAGAAGTGTATCAAGGTTGCACTCGCGATTTTTCTTCGAAACCGTTCATCTACTCGCGACTTCCCTTGCGAGGGGGTCGTACCATCGATCCGACGTCCGGTGCGAACCGCCCTTTCGCTCCTACCCTCGGCCACTTTTTCCCTGCCACGTTTTAACCGTCGACGAGCGATTAATTCGATATTAGCAGTTTACAAGCCGCGTTTTCGCCGCTCGCTCGCTCGCATCCCCCGAGCCCGATATCAGATAGCCGCTGCAGCTCTCGATAACAGAATTTTATAAGCGTGCTTTCCAGGCCGTGTGCTATTTAAAATTTTAATGTCGGCGAAGGAGAGGCGAAAGCAAGGCACGGGACGTTCTAGCTGCCTCGGGCAGCCAGCAGATTTTAATCTCGCCGTTGTAATAAGAAATAAACCGAAGCAACCTAGTGGACTCGCTAAATACCAGCGGCGTTGTTGAAACATTCGTGAGCGTCACGCGATGCAGAATGCGAAACAGAAAGAATCTCGACGCAATTACGGGGTTTAGCCGCGGTACGTCGAATTATCGAGCTTAACCCCTTAACGCGGCAGATTTATTTCCGACGCACCACTGTGTCGCGTTTACGTACTCGCAATGGGTCAAACGCCCCCGACGTCGTTGCAAACGCGTTCGACAAACATTCCGGCAACATTCATCTTTCGTTGGAACTGCGTGTTCAGTTCGGAGGGGGAAAAAAAGTTGCGTTCGCGATCCGCGGAGGGGGGAGAGAGGGGCGGGAAAGTTGAGTGAAATTGTTGAAAGTAACCGGTTTTTGAACGTCGATGTGTGATTTTCACAGATGCCGAAAATTAATCGCGAATCGCGTCATATAATTATGCGACTTTCGAGAATTTTTCAAATTAAATTACTCGCGTCTTTCTTTTTTCGAATTTTCCCGCGCGCTGAAGGAAAGCTCGGTTTGAACGTTGGACGAACAGAAAGGATATCTGACTCGTTCACTCGTCGCTTCACCGAGAGATTGGAATCGCGAGGAAAGCCCTTCGTATCGATTAATCGCAATCAAGCAGCAGTCGCACGCATTCTGCAAAGCCAGAAACTATGGCGCTAAATCAAAATGGCCGACTTACTGTACCGCAGTCGAGCATTTCGCGATATCATTGTTCACTTACCTGGCATGTTTCGGGCCAAGACTGGGATCGTACATAGAACTGGCCGATATATCTTCATCGGGGATTTCGCCATTCTCCATGCCCAGTGCCGCGGTACATTGTCCTGAAAGGATTCGAAACGGCGTTAGAGGCAGAACTCGATATCTGTCCGTGCTTTGTCAACCCCCGGGCTTTAAATCGAGCGGAGTGCGACGGATTAGCCGTGCGAAAATTAAACGTTAACGAACGGGGATGAAACGGACGGCAATTTTCACCTCGCATCTCTGCGTAGACTAACCTTCCACGAATAATCGCTCGTTTGCACCCGTTTTCCCGTGCATTTCGATTTCTCGCGTGGCAATTAAAACTTCGCCGATCGCGAGCAAAATGTTTTCTATCGTCGCACCGATTTTAATAAATCGCGCAAATCTGTTTCGCGTGCTTGAGTTTACGCGAACACAGGAATTTCGAATTCTTTTCCAACAAAAGACCATGGCGCCACCGCGAAATGTACAACCCTGTACTCGCGATGGCCACGGTTCCTGCACGGAATCCTCGAGAACGGAAGTCGTGGTCGGTACGAGACTTCCCTTTTGCCTGTTCTACACACGAGGAACCCAATCGACGTCCTGCCGACGAACTACGATCGAACTTCCCACGCCGTTCTTCACCCCCGTTCACCCCTCGTCCTCGTAAAAGTTCGACGCTTGACCACGCGAAACGAAAGAAACGAAAACATCGCTAACGATAAAACAGGACCATAACCAGCCACAAACATTTCTACAACTAATTTCGCGGTTACGACGAAGCGTTATACGTTCTTTTGAAAAACAACCCCATCCTCTCCGCGGAAGAATTACGCGACCCCTAGAGGATAAGTGGCTGGTGGATAAATGGCGCGGTGAAATGCAAGAGATTCGTACAACTATGCGGATAACCAACTATAATATATTGTACGATCCATAGTGATGCGTGAAATACGGTACTAAGTAGGCTGTGAGGGGTTTTTCCCCACGGTTGTTGAAGGGATACGTTTCATCTCGGGCCTGATAGTGGACTCATCAGCAAGGCTACCTAGCAGGTCCTGACTTAGATGTGGATACTATTAGAAGACCGAGAAGTTATATATATAGGAAGCATAGGTTTATCCGCAAGAAAGTCCTCGAACCTCCTTGAAATTGGCATCCATCTAGTAGCGAGGGTGAGAATGACAGTCGCTAGCAAACCTATATATAATACATCACGGGAACTTTTGAAACTGCGGAATGCAATTGGACGTTGGACATCAACTAACACACCCTTAGCAATTTACCTCGTCATCGATGACGCTCACCAGGTGTCACTCTGCTACTACGTCGCCATTTTTCCAATTTCAGATCGCAAATTTCGGTACATCCTGCAGGTGGGTGGTTCTCCTACGGTTGTTGAAAGGACGCGTTTCATCCCTGACCTAATAGTGGACTCATCAGTAAGGCTACCTAGCCAGACCCTGCCTTAGACGTGGATACTATTCCAAGATCGGGAAGTCGTATACATAGCAAGCGGAGGTTTATCCGAGGACTTGCGAGAAACACCTCGAACCTTCTTGAAATTGGGATCCATCTAGTGGCAAGAATAGAAATGAAAGTCGCTACAAGCCTATAACACAGCGGAACTTCGAAACTGCAGAATACCTCGTCATCAATGACGCTTGGCATGTGTCACACCACTATGGCGCCATTTTTCTAATTCCAGATTGCAAATTTCGGTACAACCTATAGGGGGGGTCTCTCTACCGTTGTTGAAAGGACGCGTTTCATCCCTGGCCTAATAGTGGACTCATCAGTAAGGCTACCTAGCTGGGCCTGCCTTAGACGTGGATACTATTGAAAGATCGGGAAGTCATATAAATAGCAAGCTGAGGTTTATCCGAGGACTTGCGAGAAAGTCCTCGAACCTCCTTGAAATTGGGATCCATCTAGTGGCAAGAATAAGAATGAAAGTCGCTGCAAGCCTATATACACCGTGGGAACTTTCGAAATTACGGAATGCAGTGGATGTTAGATATCAACTAGCACCCTTAGCTATTTACCTCGTCATCGATGACGTTCGCCTGGTGTCACCATTATGTCATCGTTTTCCCAATTTCGGATCAGAAGTTTCAACGAAGATCAGCAACGAGTCTTCGTCTCTTTCCCGTGTACAACTACTCGAACGCGTCGACGTGCTCTCGTGGGACCTCCACCAACCCGAAATTCCGAGCGACTGCGCGTCTCGAGCTGTTGATTTTTCCAAGGACAAAGCGGGCCAAGTTGACAACGTCGAGAAGAAAGTTGTTGTTCCGCGGACAACTCGGCGAACGTTGAAGCGAGAAAATGTAGGTCGCTGGAAAGTCTGGCTGGGGTTGATATTCCACCGACTGCGATTGTCATGCGTACCGGTAATACGGTTAGTTCCCGTACACGTCGGTGTTACTAGGATGAAACTTCTCGCTTGCTTCTTACTTCGCCCAATTCTACGAACTCGCTTGCGTCACCGTCCCGTTTTCGTGTATATCGTCTTATACGCGGAGAGAATAGACCGGTTTTCCGACTTGGCGCGCGAATCACGGTTTCGTGTAAGACAATGGCGAACTTGTTCCCCTTAAAGCGCGTATCGCGCAATTTCCGATTGTTCCCTTAATACGCTCTACTTCTCGCTGATAGAAAACCCTCGTTTCACGATTAAAACGTTGCCCAATAATCGCGATTCCCATAAAATTACGCGATCGAATAGAGGGCACGCGAGTGCACCGCACCCAACCTAACCTAAGTGAACTAAACCGCGCATTGCCGGGTTAAAATTGAGAGTTTCGAATTTTGCTGGACTCGGTGAGTCGTGTCGCGTCTGGGAAAATTACGGGACAAGAGGAAGAGCAAAAGCGAGGGTAGACAGAGCCATCCGGACGATTAAATAGCGCCTAGCTGGGACGCGAGTCGATATCGCGAAGCAGTTAACAGGAGTACGTGACTCGTTCACCGAGCTCTGTTTAGGACAATTTCGAGGGAGATTGTTTGCAGTTCCTCACGTTCAACAATCATTCCCAAAACACAATCAGAACGAACTCCTTTCGATAAACGCTTAGCATCGAGCAGGAACAATAAACCAACAGTGCTCGCTAACGTAGCCTGTCAACTTAAAATCCTGCCCGAACTAATAATTGCTTTTACGTTAATTCGAATTCACCTTTGTCAGACCTAGTTCGACTAACTATTCCCCTGTCGGCTACACGGATGAATCGCATTGACAAATCGACCAGAGCCCGACCTCCCTGCGAGCTGCCACTTTTACCGAATCTCCTCACCGCCTAGGACGAGATAATACGTCTCCGGTTCCGTCGTCGAAGGGAACCAGACGGTCGAACGAAAATTAAAACGCGGGAGAAGAACGGCGAAACTAGCCCGGGCTGGTGTACGCGGTAAATTAACTTCACGGCGTAACACGCTTCACAGAGAGAAGTTGCCGGCGCGGCGCATCGGCGGGCACGCGTTGCAAACTCTAAGTACACTGACATAATTGCTCACTGGAATAAAACATTTGCCGTGCGACACGCTCGCCATTGTTCCACCGGCTTGCCAATATGCACGCCCGTCTACGCTCCGCGCAAACTGTACTTTGTCAGATAGGCACGGCCTAGTTCTCTTTGCAATTCAATCCTTGGAACTGTCGCCATCCTGGCGGCGGCGTAAACTTCGATCGCGCTCCCCAGCATACCGACCGCGCCTCTTTATGCAGCATCCATTACTGGGGCAAACTGTCTACCCCGAGATCAGCCCTGCTGTAATTATCGAACTCGCGACGAGTGCAGACGCCGGTTTTCGCGCAGGTGTGCCTAAAAATTGCCAAACAACCGGCAGCCTCGCGCTGTCAACTGACTAGGGTGTTTGTTCTCGCGCGAAACGGCGCAACGATCTGTCAGCGGCACGAACGGGGGTGGTGGCGAAGATCGGGTTAGGGTACTCGCTGCGACACCCCGATTCCCTGTAAACTTCGCATAGCTGCAGACGAGCGAATGCACGTTCCTTGTTCTCGCCATCTCGGGGGTTGCAAAGGTTGGCTCTCATTCGGAATCTCGCTCGATCGGTACACGGGGTGCTCCAAGCGACTGTCATTTGCACGAGATACGCGTTTCGTTTCTATGACACCGAAGATGAAGTACGGAGCACACGCGGATAATTCAGAGAGCTTCCTTTGCAAGCTCGTACGAGACGATTCGTCGATGAAGCTGCTTAATCGCGGAAACCGCGGTGACAAAGGGACAAACCGATCCCGGAATCGGTATTCAGAGTAGAGGTTTCTTTCAACCACGATCCGTGAAGTTTTACAAAAGGGATCTCGCGTCGTTGAAACCCGCTTTGCGACCGATCCGTGGACGAAGGCGTCGCGAAATTATTATCGCGAGATTCGAGGGGGCACCTGGACGAAGTCATGTGGGATTGTTGGGTGGCAGCAAGACCATGGTGGTAAATAATTAATACGATTTATCGGGAACTAACTTATTCTGAGCTGACGACTTGCACACTGACTACCTCTCGAAGAACTGTTTCGTTTCATCCCCTTGCACCCTTATTTAAATCTTGCACTATCTGTCTTCTGGCATGCTCATGCTCTCTCAATCATGCGTTTCTCACGCACTTTTCACAGCCTTGCCCTCGGTGGGTTATGTATCATAAATACTCACAGGGAGAGTGCAAGTCCTTCGAGTCATCGATTTAGTTGAAACTGTGCAGGTTTGTAGATTTAGTCATCCAGTTATAGAAAATGTACCATCATAAGAGCAACTATTCAATAGTTTCTGAGATATTTATGCATAAAGCTTTATTATTGTTAGCTACCGATTTCTTCCGAATAGTTATCTATATTCATGAGGTGCTAACGATCTGAAGGACTTGCACTCTCCTTGTCAAACGCATTTCACTCTTCATTTGCCTTCGATACTGCAATAAACTCTCACAAAAGGTACTGTCACAGGCGATGACCTTATGCCCTAAGCACGTCGTGTTCACCATACCACAGTAATAGGTCAAGCTGATGTTCTCATAGCGTGATGTTCTCATGATCGAGATCGAGATCGAGATGGAGAGTCCGTTTGGTTCGACGACGGGTGAAACGGAGAGGATTACCGAGCAACTTCCGGTGTGTCGCTTATCTATCCGAGGCTGGCGATAAAACACTGACGCATAGTGCATTTGTTCGCGAAGATAACGAGACGACGGGGATGATATCTTGATGGGGAGATGGACGATATTCAGCGGGATTTTCAACAGCAGCAATCGAAACGTTGGTTCATAATTAGAGTTTCGTTGGAATGGAACTCGAACGGGGGTCTGTTATTCGGCCGATCCTTAACCAGGCTCGTTGTTCTTCGCTGTTCAGCCGGATTAATTAAACAAGCCGACGAAAAGAGTGGCCCCTTGAATAAAATAAATCCGACGTGACGCACAGAGCGATGAAAATACAACCGGTTACCGTTCTCGCGCAGCGGAAAAACGCGAATCAATTTGCAATTTGAAAGATCGCCCCTCGACGCCATTTTTCTTCCCGACCCGTTCCGTAATACGGCCCATTGACTTATGAATACCGAAACCCATCGATCGGCCGCCAGGCTCGCGCGCTTTGCCTCAATTCTATTCGGCGTTAATTAAACCCACGTGAAAAGGGAACGAACTATTTTTCTCCGCCTTCGATGCAAATAATCTGGCTAATTGAAATACAATAATCTCGAAAGTGAAACAAAAGGCCGCCGGTGGTCGGCCATTCCTCGCCGACGCGTGAACCGGCGGAATAAAATCGCGGGAAAGAAAAACGCGGCGAAGAAAGGGCCGATTTATCGCGGAATACTCGCGAGTACGGTATAAGTGTAATTAATACGCGGAAAAACATAACGGGTAAGCGATAAGCAACGAGAGACCGCGGTAGGGCAGCTGAGAATCGACACAATGGCCGCTGGTCTGGGTCTGAGCAGCTATTAGATAGTATTGTTAATTCGCCGTGTCGCTGACATTTCATTTGCGGCCGTACAATGGGACCCGAGTACGCGGTGTCCGCGCCTCGTCGCGTCCGATTTCCATTTTCCGCAGAAAAATGACGAATATTAATTTTCCCGCATGGCGATAGCGTTTTCCCGGCGACCTACCTTAGAAATCAAACGCGCCACTCGAATATACGAATTTTTAGGTTAAAACTCGCTTAATGTCCAGATGTGCGAATGTAAATAGAAATAAAAGGAAGGGACTATGGGAACGATGCTTCCATGAAGACCAGAGTCTCGTTGCCAACATATCGTTGGATGACCAAGGGTACATTGACTCTTAACGCTAGGTTTACGGACGCAATCTGTATACCTATTTCTAAGGACACCTGTCAAATTGACAGGTAAAGGAAACCACGTGCTTTCTTTTTTTTTACGATTAGATTAATTTAAAAACAATTATATATTATATTAACAGTCTTAATATAAGTTAACTAAATCTGTTACCATCGTATAATTGCAGCAACCATTCCGTCAAATTGACGGGTTCCGTAAATCTAGTGTTAATCACTGTAAGGACCTAATAATGCTGATAAAAGCAGGCCAGTGTAAGAGTTTAAAACATTTTACTCGTTTCTACCTTGACTAAGGGTCAATGGTCATTTTCATGTGCTAATGGTTACACAGATTTTTAAATATATATGTGTTGATATGATAAAGGAGCGATGTCTATAAGAAAGGGACGAGTAGAACAAGTACACATGGAATGGCAATATCTAACGAATTCAGGTTATCGTGATAGAAGAGTATGCATGTAATGATTGAGGTGTCGTGTGAATTGTGTATGTTTATGTATTGTACGAAAGAAAAAAGAAGAAAATGAAAGTGATTTGGCATAGGTTAGTTGCAATTGAGTTTTAACCCTTTGCGCTCGAGAGGCGCCCTTCAGTCACCATTTGATAAAATTTCGAAGCTCGATGTTCATTAATATGTCAAATTTCAGATAATGTAACGATGTAAGAGGTATCGTCAGCTTTGTAACAGAAAACCTTTAAATCCCTCTTTTTCTTTAGCCAAAAAATTGTCGAGTGCAAAGGGTTAATAGTGAGAAGATGTGTGAGCATGTGATTGTGATAAATTAATTATATTTAAACTTAACATTTGCGTTTGATAATCTTAGTAATTAAATAAAGAAATGTTCCTATTGTTATTAATATTTCATCCACCACTAACATTTCACCCCTCAAAAAAGTAAGAATATATAAGTATCTCTGAAACTATATTGTAGAGATTTGAATGGTGGTTGGTAAATAAAACTACTATTTATTAATTAACAATAAGAATAGATGATTAACAATATGTGTGTGACGATTAAGCATACGAATCTATATCATCTACAACTTAAAACTACAACTCAATTCAACAACAAAATGACAACTCAGCCAGTTACAACTTGTTAGAACGAGTGCGTGATTGTTAGGGAAACAGCAGTACGTATGTATATGTGTTCGCCACTAGGCCAAGCATGTGCCTGCTCTCACTACTGACTTCATACAATGTAGCAGTATGGCCTTCCAGAACGTTCTATCGGTACGATGCCGATCTTCTCTTTTTAAGAAGCAGAGTCCGCAGTCAGTCAGTCGTCGCCTTCGTCGGTAGTGAGAGCCAGCACATGCTGTCAGGATACAATTTAACACAACTAAAATACAACTAAAGAACTAATAAACCCTCTCTACACAACTCTGTTGTGATCACTGCTAAGGCTGTCCCTAAGACTCTCTTCCAATCACTCTTCCCATGGACTGTTCACTAACCACTTTTGCCTTCTTTTACGTTTTTCAAAAGCCTCTTCCAACATGACCAAACATGGTCATGCTAAGGGCCTGACGCATCTCGCTGGGATTTTTCCGACCGATCAGGCCCTCGAATCCTCGATGACTTTCTAAGCTAAAGTTACCTATACACGAGGTCGAAATCCTGCGATACTACAATACGAAGTCAATTATTTTTCTCGTATTGTATATAGAAGCGAAATCCGAAATATATCACAAAAAGTTTCCCGTTTTTCATACAAGCTTTTCCGAACGATAAAAGATGGCAATCGAAAAGACGACTTGCATGCTGAAATAAGGAACGAGAAAATCCTAATTATTTGGTAAAAATTTTGCTAGAAACGTCCTCTCGAGGATTCATCTCGCGGCCATTGTGATACCAGGACTACAGCGTGGCGTGTACCTTGCACGAAATTTTCCTGTAATTTCCGATGCGAATAGAGTGGAAATTCGGGAAATCGATAAAATTTTCGCGCACGTCGCGGCTGGGATCTCCATATTCAAGAATCGCGTTCGGTTACGTCTCTCGTTCGCTCGTGCATAGCGCTGTCGTAATTGTGTATTACCACGACCAAAGTGCCACTCGGCTGCGACTAGCATCTCGACGCTGCTCGTCTGCCAATGTGCAGTGGAAAAATTTAAATTTTACGGCTCGAGATTCGGAGACGATGCGCGCGGAACTGCGCGTATTGCCTTCCCCTCTCTCTC
>NW_016910880.1:1123761-1144663 GCF_001483705.2 Eufriesea mexicana
CTTTCCCTCGCTTTCTCCGACCTCTCTGTGCACCTCGGTTGTATCGTATCAAGGGAGAAGAAATCCGTGCAGAATCCCTGGAGGCGCTACATGTCGCGCAGCCAGCCGTTCTTCCCTGCTTTCGCTCCGCCACACCGTGTCCCGGCCACGCGCGTGTATACGCGCGGGAACAAAGGGGGGAAAGAATTTCGGAATAATTTTTCTCCGCTTTAACATCCGGCGATATTACAGCGGAAGGCAGCGGGAAAGACAAAACTAAGGTAAATTCATTCTCGCGGTATAGTCGCCGCGCAAATGGAACAATATTTTTCCTTCGTTTCACCTTTTTCTCCTTTATCTGGCCAAATGACCCGCGCGAACCATGAGTTAGACGACACCGGGTATACGTTTTCCACGACAGACTGCGCGTGCAGGTTAGCCCGGCTTCCGCCTGCGCCAGCCTTCTCCTTTCGCTGCCGGACGAAATCGCTTTAACGACGGCCATCGTGGCCGCACCTGCCGCTGAACGATGGCCCGACAAGCTGAATTATAGGGGGACACCTTCACGCCCCTCGCGTCATGTCAACTATATTTTTTACCTTCTTACGGACCGCGTAATTACACCGGTAAGAAAACACGGAAGAGAGGACGTCGCTCGAATTAAGAAAATCGGAGAAGCGTAAACATACCGCGCAAAAATGGAGAGAAATATTAACCTTTAACGCTCCAAGTGTGCCTCTCAGACAGCACCGATGTGCAGCACCCTATTCCAAATGTATTTTTGAAAATTTATTTTTTATATTACTTCTGAGAGGAATAAAGATTGTTTCGAATGACTTTAATATTATTATTCACACGTCGTTGTAGCATTTAAAATCTGACACTTAAAAACTTGCAAGTCGAAGTATGGTGAGAATAAGTTAGAGTTGCGGGTCGATATTCAGAATTAAAAGTCGGAGCGTTAAGGGTTAATACTATTGTGGGGTGACGAGCAACGAAGGACTCTATCTGAGGAATAATATACGACATCAGCTTTGACCTAGGCGTTTAGGATGATACCTGGAGTGCGTACGGGTGAGATATTTATGACTGGGTCGAGTGATTGAGAGAGAAAGCTGTGGATTTGGTTTTATTAGTGCGAATGCAAGTATGTGAGGTCGAGTAATGGCACGAATGTAGATATGTATGTTTTTCAGAAGATCTAGAATGCGTGGTGTTGTGCAGTCGCTATGGATCAGAGTCAATATGTTATAAGGAAGTTCAGTTTATTATAAGAAGCGTGAGAGTGAACAATTACGATATAAGACGCGTGTAATTTATAATTTTATAATAAATATACGATTGTTATACAACAAACTCACAAAAGCTTATGTACGAAAAGAGAGAGTTTTGACTTAACCCTTTGCGACCGAGCAAATTATTGGGCAAATAGCTACCCAATTCTGTTTACAGCTGCGCAGACGTATTATGAAGCAGCTCGCGTACATTTGACTTTCCGAGTGATAAGATATGCGCGATTATAGCATACTAAACGAACAAATGATGAGAAAATCGGAAGAAACACAGTACAAAACAATTAATGCATTTGAAATTTGTACGTCGCTTGGAGGATCAATTAATTGAAGATTTTCGTGACGCTAATTCCAAAAATCCTTCAACCTCTGGAACCGTAGAAAAGCTGAACGGCCTTTTACATATTATTCGGCGAGATGACACAGGAAGCTGTAAAGACCGTGTAGTATGTTCCAATCGGAAAATCAAAGGTGGAAAAAGAGAATCAGGGTATTATTGTGCTATTTGTTCGGCTAAACCAGCCTTGCTCATATGTGATTGCTTCGAACGATAGAATACCATGCACGAATATGAAACGTGTCATACATAAACATAACATAACTAAATATAACAAACAACTAAAAAACATAAGTAAAACGACCGGGAAAGGTTAAGTAAGGGTGCAAGGGCGCGAACGAGGCAGATTGTGTGTAGTCTAGACTTATTGAATAGAGGATCGTGTGTTTGAAAGTTAGAATTCAGAGGAACCTAGTGTAATATGTCAATTAAATAAAGCTATTTTGTTATTAAAAAGGAGTTGTTGTTTATTAGACGCGCAGATCTAGGTCTGCATAGGATCAATCTAGCTAGAAATCCTACACTATGCCATTCGTACGTCCAATCAGGATTCTTTTGTTTGGCGTATGATACCATGTTGTATCAATGTGACAATGTCACCGGCATTTACCCGATAGTTCTCGCATGACACCAATGTGATACCACCGGACGGCATAATGTTAATAAAAATTTTATTTTGAAACTCGACTTACCCAAGTCGAAGCAGTGACACCGTGACAGGGACAGCAGGACGAAAACGCCGATCAGCAGTGCTCGTGGAGGACCCAGGTCCCGTCTAGGCTCGAGAACTGGCATGTTGCTGGTGACCTGAGCCATCGGCGAGCCGACAACCTGCTCCTCCTCATCACTAACTGTCCACGATCCTGACCGCATCGGTCATCGAGCACGTTCCTGGCATCCTGATGGCCGAAAGGCGGTGAGTGTTCTCGCCGATAACCTGCGCACAGTATAATCCCTGTTAATCCTCCGCAGGCGGAAACGTCGCTGACAGACGGTCGAAAACCGGTTGGCAACGCGACTCTACGTATTGACGTTAATGCGACTTGGCCATGGGAAAGAGACGGGACTCGAATTACCATAATCGTAGGCGTCGAAATTGGATAAAACGATAGGCGACAAGAAAGTTGACAGGCGTACGAATTAATGAAGGGATTAAGAGATTTTTCCCAGGTACAGTGTCTCGAGTTCGTATTTAATCGGCGATAGTGTCGATCGTATGTATCGTACCGTGACTGGGACGCGAGGCTAGGTAGAATTCGAGCCGATATCGTTCAGAGGACAATCGAAACTCTTTGAAACGGGTATAATTCGACCTGACGTTGTTCAGCCTTCCACAACTCGGTCGCTCTTTGAAATCGGTAGAACTGTCGAGCTCTCGCATCGATTCGCCCTGCTTGTTCGTGGAATAGCAAATCCACCTATGCCTCGCCGCGATGAAATTTCATTCCATCGCTGTTCGACTTAACGAAACTTAAATGCACCTAGATCCCCGACAGCGTACGAGGCATTCCAACTTCCCGCGACCAACGTTCCCAGTATCTATGATATTTGTGCTGGATTCAGCGAGGATTCATCGAAACCCGTGCGCGCAGTAGAATTCCTCCGTGATAAGTCAGACGTCGCAGCGGCGGGGTGAAATTTCGCGATACTCGAATGTTTCCCCATGGTTTCTTCGCTGCTTTGTCACACGATTGATCGACGAAGGTTCGGTTTATGGTATTAAACGCGGTTCAACCGGATCTTATTGTATCAGACGAGATCCCATCGAAGCCCGTTCGCGTTGAATAAGATCCAATCGGCTCCGTATCCGATGAGATCCAATCATGCTCTATTCGTATCAAATCAGGCCCTACGACTCATCGATGTGTCGGATAAGACTAGGTAGGTCCCAATCTACGCGAATAAGGACGTTCAGTGCCTGATCGACTTTCAAATCGTAGGATATTCTACTTATTTGTCCCATTTCGAGTTCCCTAACTCGATGATTAACGTATCAAAAATTCAACAGGTAAAATCGATGCCTCTTCATTGAAATATTTTCTATAACTACGTATTTGAAATCGCGCAAATATGGCACTCGAATTTGGTTATTTCCGTCACGGTAAATTTTCGTGCCGGGGTTAAAGGAATTATTTCTGTTGATTAAACTTATCGATATAGCGAAAAGTGGTTGAGTTCGTTAAGGAAGGCGAAATATTATTCGCGCTTCGAGAATACTTTTATCTCGAGGATATTGAACTTTTCACCCCGATGTAGGTCAGATCCGGTTCTAAAACAGTGTACAAGAAATCTCACAAAGTGTACGTAGACGTGGAATCACGTGTGTCCCGTATGAATAATTCATTAATGTAACTTCGTCGGGTATAAAATTTTAATTGCAACTTCGTTATTAATGAACGCTATCGTTCCCGGAGAAAACGTTAAGAGACCGTGTAATGGCAATTGCTTTACACGAACACGCGGCTTACGCGACCCGCACATGCAGACGATGATGGACGACGACCGGCGTTGCAAATGCGCTTCGCGTTGCTACATTACCGCCTCGCGTATCTCGCGGCCACCCTAACGTCGCGTTGTCTCTGTCCAAACCGAGTTTCCCCTCACGAATATTCCCCTCTCCATTCGTTTCCCTCGAACACAAAGAAACGGAATTAATCCTCCGATTGTGATCGGCGAAACATTTGCGCGAGAGAAGAGAATTCTTCGCGTCGGTATAATAATTTGCATACGCTGAATTTTCCTCGCTGCGAGCTTTTCTTTTACCAACACCGGTGTGTATATCCCTCTCTCGCTTTATTCCTGCATTTCTATCATTTCACATGGATATTTTCGTCTCCTTCTGCTGCAACTTCGAATGTTTCTTCGGCGTCAAACACTTTATTTTCGCATCCCTAGGATTCCGCATTGCATACTCCTCATTCGCAGGGAATTTCGACCATTTCTGAATCCTTTGTACTACACACGCGATATGCTCAATCACGCGATGGTGATACGAAGGAGAAGCATGGAGGTTCTCAAAATTTCGGAGGAATTTTTACCTCCGAAAGAGGGATGTTGCAGCAGGGATGGAAAATTCTCTCATTTACCGAATTCAATCGCCGTTAGCATCCGTTAGGCGTACACTTCCGCCGTTTAGTCCTGCACCCCGATTTCTGCCGCGCTATAGATTCGTTTGAAACTCCTAGATATTCCGACCGCGTCGTCCCATGTAGGAAGTTCGTGTACAACTATGTACGTATGTAGTTCGAGCGGCTGGAACGCTTGTACGCGCTCGAGGGAGGGGGAAAAGCGCGAGGAAGGGGGAGGGGGCTCTAAACAATCCGGCTATAGCCTTGGCGGGGCCAGAAATAATTAGTGGCTGCACGACTTTAATCTAGCGACATTATAGCGGCATTAAAACCGTATGTGATGTATCAAGCCCGTGTTTACGCAGCGCGGATTCGCCTGGCGCTAATTGAATGCGACTTAACTTTTGCATCCTTGCAAGTAGAAACGTAGCGCGTTGGTCGGACGTGCGAGCAAAAGCGCTTCAGCCGGGAACAACGATTAAATTCCCCTCCTGTTGCGTCTTTCCAAATTTATCGCGTCGTTTCGTTAAGTTTAATCGGTATTTTCAAAATGGCGGCTCGACATTTGCGTATACGCGAATATGGACAGGCCGATCGAGAAGGGAAATGTTTTCAAGACGGATGGTACCTGGAGCGAAAAGAATTGCTAAAAAGTATGGGAAAGATTAATATTTTTCAGAGAGTCATGGACAACCTTTCGTGCAGGTTAAAACGGGTGAAATAGAATTTTTGAGGAAGTATGCAATTTGACGAGAATGCGTGGAAATGGAAGGAAATGCAGGAAATCCCGTGTAACCAGAAAAAGAAGAAACGACGAGATAATCCATTATTTTTATACAGCGCGATAGCTCCCGAAGCGAGCAAGTCACGCGTCCAAAGTGCGAGCAAAAAATTGCACGTGAATTTAAAAATATTCCTCTTTCGAAACACATTTTTGCGACACGGTTTCCCCTCGTTCACCGAATAATAATAACAACAACAATAGGCATGGCGAAGCTTTTTATCATACCGTATACGTAATATCGGTAATCGTGTTTCAATTATACTCGAGGCTATATAGAAGGGGAAATAACGGCGGATACGTGTATTTACTCGGTCGTGCTATACACGGGAAACGGGATGCTGGAGAATTTATATGGTATAAATATATGATGGCAAAGTTCAGTATCACCGGCGCGGGAAGAACACGTCTCTGTTTTCCGTGTAACGTTTCAAGGATGCGAGGCTAACCCCGTGTAGTATCTGATATATAGCTATAGAATACGAAGAGGCTCGTAAAGCCGTCAGAAACAAGTGTTACGTCCTGTATTGAGGTTGTAAGATATGGCGGTATGCATGTACCCGAAACCTATAATGGAACTTCCAGATCGGACGCTTTGAATAGCCGATCACGTGGCCGCGCGTAGAAAATTACCCTTGCACGTTGGCCAGCCACCGACGAAAGTGGTTCGCTGTAACTGGAAATCAGGTGAAACCGATGCAAGATGTAGGACAACGAGACTTCGTCCAGCTGGAACGCGTGGGAAAGAATGAAGGGATGATTGAAAATGAAAAAGGTTCAAGATGGATAAAAATGAACGAAGAATAAATAAAAGGAAGATATATCACCGTTTAAACGACCATTTTCCGCGTTTAATCCTGCTTTGGACTATATACAAGGTGTTCCAAAATTCACGCAAGTAATTTTGATAGAAAACACAGGTTTTTAATTAAAAATTGAAAATATTGCTGAACAATGCAGACGCGTTGTTCTTTCGCATAGCCGCCATTTTCAATAACCCTAAGCTGTCAGCTGTCACGCCGTATTTCTTTTTTCGTTGACAACGCTTTACACCATAAATGGAGTAAAATTCAAATCTTGCGTGAATTTTGCGACATCGTATATAGAGCTATATGTGGTTGGTTAAAGGGTGATATATATAGGGTGAGTTACTACATTTTGGCTTTTACGTATACTCTGATTAGGTTTATTCCGATGATACTAGTTTTATTGTAGTGATGGTGGTCATTAATATTTTTTCGAATGGAATCATAAATTTTTCATGTACCCCGATATTCCTTACGAAAAGGTGTTAACCTATTTATATTAAAAATTGTTAGTTTAGGAGATATTTCAATTTTGACAAGTCTAAACAACTTTTATCGCTACGAATATTCCCTCAACTCTCTCGAAAAAGGATTGTCCTTAGTATTCCCTAGTTGTCCTTAAAAACTACCCCCACTCCGATCTCTGAAAAAATTTAACACTCGTTTCCTCTCATTTTCTCCCTCGTGACCCTTTCTTGTTTAGGGTCCTCAGGCCCGCGACACTTCGACAAATGAAAATAAAGGAGGACGAATAAAATGAGGAAGAGGAAGAGGAAAATGGTCGAAAGGTAACCACGGTCGGTATTCCTCGCCTCCCTTTACTCTCACTCTAATTATTCGCAGCTATCGATCGTTAGCCAATAACGAGCGTGGAACAGATGGAATTACGCGCGCCCGTAGACCGTGAGTTGTTAGAGCGACACGACAATGCGATAGATCGTTGAACTGTGACGCCGTTGTCGTCGAACGTGGAAAAAAAGTTTCGTTACGTTCTCGCTTTGCGAGTCGAAATGATTTCGTGAATGGAACAGCGGGGATTTCGGATCTTTTTTGTATGCAACGGTTGAACATTTAAATTGCGGGGCTGTTGGTGCTCGAGCTTGCGACTTGCAACGAATTCTGCAGCCGAGCTTGCAAGTTTTCCTTGCTTCGCTTTCAGCCGGTGCGTATTTAAATTTCCAAGCCTTTGAAACTCGAGCTTACGGGATTCAACGATTTCTTAATTCGAGCTTGCAGATTTTTGTCCGCGCCTGCCTGCAACGCGCCTCGTATGAATTCTCGGCCCGTTGTGTCACCGGCTTCTAACGAGTTCTTGACTCCAGCTTGCGAGATACACGCTTTCTTTGGCGCCTAACGACCTTTCAATTGAATCCTGAAACCGCTACGTCATGAGCTTGCGACCCACCACGGATTCTGGATTCGAGCTTGCCGTCTTCCTTCGTGTTTCACTTTCAAAGCGCCATTTTTCCGAGTTCCAAAGCTGCTAAGAACCCAGCTCGCGATTGTTAACGATGCCTCGACCAGAGCTTGCAGGTGTCTTCCATCTTGAGCTTCCACCGGCGGTATATTCGAGTTCCAAGGTGGTTAGAAACACGATCTCGCGATTCGCGACAAATTTTCCACTCGAGCTTAGGGATTTCAGCTGCTTTATTTCCTTGGCGACCTTGTATTTGAATTCCAAAAACGTTGCAAGTCGAGTCCGTGACTCGTATCGATGTCTTTACCTGAGCTTGCAGGTTTCCCTTACTTTTTGCTCGTGCCAGTTATGTATCTGAATTCTAAAGACGTTGGAAACTGAGCTTGCGACCTGTAGCGATATCTTGATCTGAGCTTGCAGGTTCCTGCTTTCTTTTTCCGCCAACGGTTGCCCATTTGAATTTTAAAGTCGTTAGACCAGCAGCTTATAGCCAACGATTTCACGGCCCAAATAAACTACGAAACCTTAAGAATTGGTCTCCGTGACGTTTAAGTAAATTATTCGATAATTAAAAAAGTCCCGTCGCCGAGATACCGCTTGGAATAAATTGTCTTTAATATGCCAGAGGAATAAATTTCGAACAAATTCCAGAATGTTTGCTATTGTGCTACGCGACGAATAGCTGAACGGCTATCACGGAAATAGCAGAGAAATGGGAAACATTCGTAGAAGATGAAAGTAATATCGAATTAATTAAATTGTCCTTCGCAGGAAACGAAAAAGGACCCGGTTTTCGGTCACTCCGTGCTAAAATTTGTCCTGAATTATACTCTGCGACGTCTGAGTTACCTTTGGAACAACAACGCTGAGACTACTTCCGTGCTCAACATGGCACCGGTTCCCCGAGGAGCGTCGAAACGCTCACAATCCGTCCTCGCAACTCACCTAACAAGTACTCTTTTCAAACAGCCATTGAATAGCAAAAAAGCTGCCGCCCAACCTCCAAGACGCAAAGTTTTGCCGAAAACTAAAGAGCCTGTTTAATTTCAATTTAACTCCGCGCACAAAGCTCGACGTCTAGCCTTTGGTACCCCGATTCGTCTACGAAGCCGGTCTCCCGGTGTCTCGGAAAGAGACGGGCCATTAGGGACCTGAATTGGCCATTTAAACGTAAGACGAGCATCGGTGCGGCCGGAAGCTCGGTCACGCGACCTTCCGCCATGTTCCGGCCTCAAACACCCAGTTCCCAGGAATAAATTCTTCGAACCAGTTTCAATTACACCTATACCTCGTTCATCGACTGTGAATACCGTGGTATTGCCAGACGAAAGACCCTAACAAGGGAAATAGCGTTAAGAGGGATAGCAGAACGAAGGGACAAGTGTATGGGAATACTTGGGCCGCTTTTCAAAAACGAGAGACCATAAACACTGGCCTTGAGTTCGACTCGAGCGTTTAACGTGGTAATTGGGGTGCGTGTGGAAAAACTTATGTAAGGATTGCATGAACGGGATATTTATGACAGCATCGAGTACGAGCAATGACGAAGGTTTAGGAATAGCTCCGAGTGTTTCAAGTACCTGGTAAAGTTCGACTCGAGCGTTTAGCGTGGTAATTGGGGTGCGTGTGGAAAAACTTATGCAAGGATTGCATGAACGGGATATTTCACAGCATCGAGTACGAGCAATGACGAAGGTTTAGGAATAGCTCCGAGTGTTTCAAGTACCTGGTCCAACCGAGGACAAGGTCACGTGAGAAATAAGTGATCGAGGAAAAAAGACAGCGTATGAAAGAAGAAGGAATGCTAGATTTAAATAAGGCTGCAAGGGTCTGGGCAAGATAACACGTAAATTGAAGGTAAAGAGACAGAGTGTAGAGAGTTTAGCGAATCATAGTGAAAATATAATGCGGTCTAAACAATTATCGCATTGAATTCATAATATTGACCAGAAAGTCTCCATTTCCTAACAACGTTAAAATTAAAATATCTCCTAAGCTAATGACTTTTTAGCATAAATAGGTTACTACTTCCTTGTAAAGAATATGAAGAAGCATCAGCTAATATAATAAAAAATATATGATTCTATTTAAAAAATTTTAATAACTCTCATATGTCCTTTACACGTCCATCTGCAAGAAAGCTAGTACTCTCAAAATTCGAAACATTTTTCGCTATGTGCAATAATAAATGGCAATATGTGGTGAACCACTCTATATAGAGTACGCAGAGTATGTGCAATCGTGACAGACCTCTAAACAGTTGTAATCAGGATTATAAGGAAGACGACACTGTATTTTAGCTCAAATGAATCTGCTTTTGTTACAAAAAGGTGTCACCACTTATCAAATCGATAGATCCTTGTCTGCGAAGGGATTATCAACCTAAGGAATAATCCTAAAAATTGGGGGGCTGATCCTACTAACGATACTAACGTTCGACTGGTAGCTTTGTTTTTCCGATCGACTTGGTCGAATCCGCGGCCCCTGCAGTCCCAGCCATCTGTTATGAGCCGCTGTCCCAAGACAACGCGCGCAAACGCGGCGAAGAAAAGAAGCAGGGGCGAAAGGACATCGGTGAATAGGTTTCGCAGAGTGGACCCAAAGAGGAGCTAGCCGGTTGTAGCTTTTGTGCCGGTTCGATAGCCCGTGCAAGGCAAACAAGCCTACGGGACACGAAACAGGCTCCACGATGCGGAAGCGAGCAGGGCTTCCGTCCAATGGACTTTCCTCCTTCCGTTCACGGGATGTCGAGCACCGTCATTACGTCCTATGCAGACGAGCCAGCCAAGACAGAGAAGCAGATCAAGAATACGCGAGGGGGCCGCGCCGAACGAAAGGATTTTCCGATGCAAATTTTATTCCGCTTCCCTCCCGTAACCCCCGTCCCTCTTCCCCATCATTCGTCCCTTCGCTCCACCTTTTTCCCCGGTTCCATCCCGCCGACTCGCCGGTTTCTTTAACCGGCCCTCTCCCGACGATCCCGCGGGATCCTTTACGCGTCCACGGCCGACAGAGTTATCGCGAGCGCTTTTTCGCGGACCGCAACCCTCCTCCTCGCTCAACTTCTGTCCGAGTTCCGTGCAACCGGTCCTCCCCCGCGGAAAGGGAATAACACGACACCAGCGACGGAGTTAATGAATTCCGACGGGTTGCCAGCGACCCTTCGACCCCCTGGGACGCGCCGGGACCACGTCTCGACACCTTCGGCCAGCACGAAGAAAGATTTTCCGCTCGCTGTCGCGTCCCATCGGGGGACCATTCCAGCGAAACAACCCCGTCTGACCGGGACAATCGCGCAGGAGGAAGCACGACGGCGCTGTGCCGCCATCTCTGTCGAAACTTCTTTCTGCTTCCTTTGTTAAATTTCATTATGAATATTCCTTGTACAGCTTGGAGGATTTTTGAGCAAGTCTTTTGGATTCCAGACCTTTTGTCTCGGAGAATACCTTGGCTTATGAAGTCTAATTCCTTTCAGAAGCACCCTCTCTCGTCGAGGATTTTGAGCCACGCGTGTGTCTACTAGGTCAGCTCTCGTAGCAGCTAATTAGAGAACGTTCGATCCGGTGTTTTATACGCATGGAGGATTTTTAAGCCGGCTTTTCTTTCCGGGATATTTCGATTACCAAAGTTCGCCAGCAAAAGTTCCGTTTCCCCCGATTATTCCGGCAAACCTAACTTTAAACCGTACGTATTAACATAATACGGTTATCAAAGTTCCGCTGAACACCGAAAAAGCGAGGGTGGAAATTCGTTACTTTTTGGACCAGGACTAATGTACCACGAGCTCCCTGAGGGTGAAGGGAACGCGGAGGGAAGAGCAGGTAGGCGAGCTTCCCCCGGGGCCCGAGGAAAACGTGTAACAGGGAGAAAAGTGCAGGAAACTATAAAGTCTGCCAAGTCGTTCGTCGTTAAGCAAGGATTTACCGATTCTTCGGAGAGGATAACATCTATGTAGGTTGTCCCCGGGCATTGTTAGATACACCTTCAATCTAGTCGCTCCTTTTTCCAGCACGGATCCAGCTTGCCTCCGAGAGATCAATCGATAACGCGTGCCTCGTCTCGATTACGCCGGATCCGAGTTGCAGGATTCCGTTCAAGTTCGCTCGATTCTCGCTACCAATTCCAGCTCCTACGACTCCATCGTACCTCCATGTCATCCTCTTCGCTCCTCGACGTTCCACATTCGAATAATCGCGTTTCCTTCCTCAGAACGGCCCGAGGATTCGAGAAAACACGGTTATCCGATCGAGAGAACACCGTGGCACTTTGTTGCCCTGGAAAGATCCCTGTCGGATCTGGGGCGCGTCGATCGCACCTATTCACGTGAAATTTTCATGGGCCAAGGGCTCCCTGTTTCGACCATCCCAACGCGAAAAAGAACATCCAAAAAGATTCTCTTGTCCGGTGAACGAATATTTGCGAAAAAATTTCCGATCTACGAGATTACGGGTGCGAGCCGTTTCTCCGAGAATAAATACAGGACGAGATATCGATCGATGTAACATTTTTCTCGGGGGGATGATGCTTATTCAACGTGGGAAACGCGGTTTGCCGATATTAAAGCGTAATCGATTTCTCTCGAGTCCCTTCCCCGTGCCAGCTTTTCGAATCCATATTCGACAACGGCGCCGCCATCGCGGCGGACGTCCATTTTCGATTTATTTCAGCTTACCGAATCGAGAAACCGATAAAACGGTATATGCATCGGACGGGAAATATACGGAACGTTGACCAAAGTGCAACGTTTATCGTCTGCTCGCGAGGAATTGTAAAGTTTTCGCGGCGTTCGACTGCGACGTAGAATGGCGCCCGCGCGACCCCAGCGCCACCGGCGGCGGTTCGAGGAAACGGCGCAAAGATTCTACCGCTCCTCGGACACTCGCGGAGCGTAGAATTTCTACGGAATCGAACGATTTTCCTCGCGCGGGACTTGGAATCGGAGAGATGCGACCATGGGCAAGGGTTTGCACTGAAATCCCGTGGAAACATGTTTATAGATACGTTCTCGCAGGGAATGTAGAATTCCTCGATTTCTCGATAACTTTCAACTTTATTCCGTTCTCTCCTTTCTACGCCCTCTCGATCTTCCCTTCGGCGCTTTAATTAAAAGATCAAAGATCGAATCTTAAGCGTAAGCGATTGCTCGGCGAAACGACCTTCCCGTTTTCGCGTTAAGTAATAAAGAGTTAGGGCGAACGATGCGCGAGCGATGGCGACTCTTTACGCGCTCGTTACTCCTCCGAGTGCAAGGCTGTTATTAAAGCGACTTAATTTATATTTTTCATTAGTCGGAAAAGCAGATATCTGCCTTAAAGCTTTACTTAATTAAATTGCTATACAAACGACACCGGGTCGTAGACGGGTGGCTCGCATTGAAATAACCGGACTGGAAGGGAGCCGGAGTGCGGGGGTGAGAAAGGGGGAAAAAGAGGGCGCGCGAGGGAGAGAGAGTGAAATAAAGGTGGGCGTTAATATTCACGGGGAAAACGATGTTTTCGAAGGCGGAAACGGCGGGCAGTTCCGGATGAAAAGCGATCGAATTAACGACAGCAAGACTTCGCTTCGACGTAGCGGAACTACGGGCTGTCAAAGTGAAATTCTAATTACACCGGGAAAAACAGCGAGTACCCGGGCATGAATGGACCCTCTGACGCGGTGGAACAATCGTGCCAGACATTTTGGGAATCTCGACTCGCGCCGGAAGACGAGTATCAGTGGAACTCGAACATTTCGAGGACTTTTAAACGCGTTAATGACCAGCATTCACTCTGTACGGCTGGACAGGTTGGATTTCCGCCAATCAGCGCAGCAATTAGCGGAATTCACAGAACGTGCTTGCTCGGCAATCGTATAAAACTATCTAACGGCCAAACGGCGGATTTTCGGTCTTCATAAATACGCCTGGCGAAAATAAAAGCGACCGTGGAACGGCAAATATTTTCAGTCGTTTCGCGCGCGTACCGACCAGTGCGTTAAATAACGAACAACCGGCTAAGTCGATTTTACAAATCTTCTTACAGAGTCGACGCGATTCCCGGAGAAATTCGCCCCGATGTGTCCCGGCGCCCGTGGAAATGGCGTGCAAAAACATGGAAAACGCCCGGGGTGTCGAGCATCGAGTGAACGAGAAATAGGATCGCGCGGCTCGTGCATCGTAGCGCGATCTAAATCGAATAAAGAGCCCACAGTTTACAGCGGGAGAAGCGTCGGAACGAATTCGATAACTAAATACAATCTCCATAAATCACGAAATCCGTCGAATCCGCGGTTCTCTCGTAAATTTCGCTGGAGGGGCACGTTGCTCGTATGAAAATCAGCCGACGGTATTTATCATAGCGCAGGGGTGCGATCGTGTATCGCGTAAAACGGACGCGCCCCGCCGAAAGAACGAATCGCGCGAAACCCGTGACACCGGAAGCGATGCGCGCCCGCGAGCCACCGGTTAATTTCCGTTCGGCCTGCGCCGCGAGAGTCGCCGGTCAGGTTTCCGCGATTCGATGCTACCTCGCGTCATTCGTCTGTGCATCGATGCACGAATCCGAGCCTAGGTGCAGTTAAGTTCGACCAAATGAGTCGCG
Organism: Eufriesea mexicana; assembly: GCF_001483705.2. Classification (NCBI taxonomy): domain Eukaryota; kingdom Metazoa; phylum Arthropoda; class Insecta; order Hymenoptera; family Apidae; genus Eufriesea; species Eufriesea mexicana. The sequence goes on from NW_016910880.1 coordinate 1,138,020, forward strand.
AGCGTAGAGACGACGCGGTTCTTCGAGATGTTTTGACTTAAGATGCTTCGATTTGCGAAGCTTCGATTTACGGGGCTTTGACTTGCAAAGCTTCGACTTACGAAGCTTCGACTTACGAAACTTCAACTTACGGAGCTTTGACTTGCAAAGCTCTGATTTACGGAGCTTTGATTTGCCAAGCTTTGACTTGCGGAGCTTTGATTTGCCAAGCTTCGACTTACGGAGTTTTGATTTGTCAAGCTTCGACTTACGGAGCTTTGACTTGCCAAACTTCGGCTTGCGGAGCTTCAACTTACAAAGCTTTGGTTTGCAAAGCTTTAACTTGCAAAGCTTTGGCTTGCGAAGCTCTGACTTGCGAAGCTCTGACTTGCGAGGCTCTGACTTGCGAAACTCTGACTTGCGACGCTTTGACTTGCGACGCTTTGACTTGCGAAGCTTCGACTTAAGAGGCTTTGATTTGCAAAGCTTTGGTTTGCAAACCATTGACTTGCGGAGCTTTGACTTGCAAAGCTTTGACTTGCCAAACTTCGGCTTGCGGAGCTTTAACTTACAAAGCTTTGGTTTGCAAAGCTTTAACTTGCAAAGCTTTGGCTTGCGAAGCTCTGACTTGCGAGGCTCTGACTTGCGAAGCTCTGACTTGCGACGCTTTTACTTGCGAAGCTTCGACTTAAGGGGCTTTGACTTGCAAAGCTTTGGTTTGCAAACCATTGACTTGCGGAGCTTTGACTTGCAATATTTCGACTTACGATATTTTGATTTACGATGCTTCGACTCGCAAAGCTTCGATTTCCAATGCGTCGGCTTGCAATGCATTGACTTGCAACGCGTCGACTTGCAATATTTCGACTTGCGATCTTTCGACTTGCGATAATTCGGGGAATTAGCACGGATGATGGATACAAGGAGTGAATAGCGGCAATTTGGAACAGACAGATAGGAATAAACGATTCTTACCTTCAACGAATGGATAAACGGTAGGACTACAGCGAGAAAATTAATAGTTATCAATAGACCGAGAATTTATGCCAAAAAGGGAATGCGTAGTATACGTAGAATTATACGTAGACCATCAGATATCCCTGAAATCTATAGATCCATTGACCACGTCCCTCCAAAGGGGAGTAATATAACGAAGATATGGTTCCGAAGGTAATTGCGAATTCCCCAACACGTCCGCTTTATGAGTTTAATGTCGCTAATTGCGAGCGGCACTTTAAGAAGATTACGGCGTGGAATTGGCTTGTTTAACGGTTCTTCGAGTGTCGTCGGATTTTACGACACCTGCGATCCAAGTAGTCTGCGAAAAACGGGAAAATGGCGGTCGAGATCGTCTTCGGATACGAGATTCGCGCGAAGTACCGATCCCCGATAGCGCACAAACGTGTACCGTTCAGAGTAACGAGTTGTAAATTAGCACTGGATTGTGGCTGCCGGGTAATACCGGCTCTATCCGCTGGCTCTATCGCAAATTAATGTTTCACGGTCGGATTTGTGTTCTGAACGAGAAGGGAATAATTCCGATCATGGGATGATGCTCGTATTATTAAATCGCGAGTCGGATCACGGTTAGCCTAGCTTCATCTGGACTTACTCGATGACTCGCTTCAAACCCACCCTTTCGTGTCCTAGATTTTTATACCAATTCCTGACAGGTGAGCGTTAATTACTCCGACTCCGTGATTAATTCCGGAATTACGCGAGCTTTAGTCTCGGTCCACAATCGGTGTGCGTATGAACGGTGCACGAAGCAGACTTGATATTTCGAAAAATGATTCATGAGCTTATCTAGGTCTCCGCGACTCGGAGGAATCCTTATTAGCGTTGGACAGTCGACGCAGATACATTTTCAGTGGCACCAACGAAAGTTGGCGCGGATTTCGATCGCGAGGCACAAAATGGCGCGAGATAAGTGCTTCGAAAGCTCGATAGCTTTCGTTGCAACTTCGATCGCCGCTGTTCGACGATGCCTCGAATTTTGATGGCTCGTTGCGAAACGGCAGAGTCGATACGAGACTTTGATACGCGAGTTGATACTGCTCTTCAATAGCCACCATCGCAACTTGCCAAGCACGGTTGTTATTCGGTACAGCAGAAATTTCGATGGTCCGATCTAGCGGGGAATTTTATCCAGGACCACGCGGAAATTCGCTTACGTTGCACGGGTTGGCTGGACAATCTGGTGTCTCGCGATTCTACGGACCAAGTATAATTCTTCTACCCAGGGAGCGAATCACTTCTCCGAATTTACCGGGTATGAATGAAAAATCAGGCATTACCGGTGAATCATCCGTCGTATATCTGTCACGATCCACTTCCACTCGATTTAAATATTCCCGTGTCCTTTTCCCAACGAATCGGAGCCCACTCTGTATTCCGACACGGCCATCGAAATCTACTGGCCTGCGTTGTGTGCGCACGTGCGCAAACTGACTGCCATGTAAACCACCGCGCAAATAGACAGGTATGTAACGCAACGCGGGCATTATAAGACGCAGTTGCGCCCCATACATCTGCACGCACGTGCAGATGGAGCAGCCGTCGCGCGATAGACACTCGCGCGGACGTCTGACAGGAGTATTCCGCGATATTTCACAATAGCCCTGTCCGATAACCGTAACCTGAACGCAGTTCCGTGGGCTATTTAAAACGCAAGACAGAGAACGCGCCGGTGTTCGCCACCCGCTTCGATATTATTCAATGTATCGCCATTGTCCCGGGGAAACAGTGGCGTTGGTGCAGATGAATCGCGCGAGGAACTCGAAAACTCGTTGTCTAGCGAGGACTCAACGGCTGGGAATTCCGTCGGTTTCGAAACCCGAGCGTTCCCATTGCCCATACCGGGACTACCGAGTCTAGCTCGTGAAAAAAGGCAAGGCAAGTGCTTCGACGGAACAATGGTCGGACTTAACTTTTTTCCCGGCCAGGAGCAGACCTTTGTTCCAAATGCAAGATAGAATAATGTTTCACGCGCCAGTAACCAGCGGCCGCTAGACTATTCGCGTTCAAGCTTTCCAATTCGCTCGTCGTTCGCGCGAGTGCGTAGCACGGACTATCTCGAGGATAAGGCAAAACGAAAAAGGTGACGCCGATGTTGCCTTTTCGAATTAAAAATCGTTTTAACGCGAGTTCTGTGTAGAACAGAGATAGAATAAATTAGATGGGAACCGTGAACGATAGATGTCACCACTGTCTCATGTGTGGCGCTGTGATCGATGCTTGCACGTCGATGCTACTGAACAGTGTCTCTAAAATGAAAGGATCTTACATCCTGCATAAGGTGAATCATCCGGAATACAGGAAAGTAATGCAAATATTCAAGTTAATAAATATTCATCACAGCGATCCAATCCATTCGTTTGTTTGCATCGTTTGAGGTTAGGTTTTCAGAGAAAAATAAAGTAACCGTAACTTGTTAATGTAAAATGAAATTATTTAGTGAAAGAGGAAAACTGAGAATAATTTAACCAATAAAAACTAATCTCTGGTTCTCTATAATGCACATCTGATACTCTATAATGAACAATTCATTTCCTTCACCAATGGCAACCAGAATCCACCAACCAACTCACACGCAATATTCTCCAACACACCCAACCTCTCTTACGCTACCGCTAATCTCTCTCACTCTACCCTCTATACATTCCCTAACCAATGCTATTAGGCACAGGAGTACGATTATTAATCCAACATGTACAAGTGCAATTTATATCGAGAAACGTTTATAATATATTATTTGTTCAATTCGTTTAAAAAACCACGTGTTACTTCTTGCCTTTATCAATCTGTCAATACTATTTATGTTTAATTTAGATTCATTCCATGTATTTTTAACACGGACCGGTGACGAGTTAACTCGTCTTTTCCTACCCAAACATTGTTGACCGATGACGAGTTAACTCGTCATTGCACTTGCATTATCTATTTCAATTTACGAAACACAGGGCGATATAGAGTATTGCGTGTGAAAATAATTTTCAAGATTGGATTACAAAATAATAACCGGTGACATGGCATAGTTTCTGTGTAAAATTGCCGGTCAACAAAGTGTTAAAATACCGCAATTTTTTAAAACAGGAGTAGCACAAGTACTTTTACCGCCACTACTACTGTTTCAACAGAATTTTTGTTAATATTAATCGTTTCTCCTAATCCTTAAATTTGTTCTGTTCACCCATTCATTTTAACCCTTTGTACTCCAGAGACGTCTCAGTCACTATTTAATTAGATTCTAAAGATCGATGTTAATTAATATATGAAATTCAAAATTACCTAACGATGCGTGCAATGTCGAAGTAAAATAATTCTACGTCTTAATTTGCATGCGATTTCTTATTCGCCATTTTAAAAATATCCTCGACTTTACAGAAAAGCTTCGAATTACTATTTTTCTGTAACGAAAACATCGTCGAGTGCAAAGGACTAAGCATAGTACACTGTATCTTTTATCGGCCAAGAATTACTCTAGATGACTCTGTACTATATTATTATTTTTCTTGTTACCAAATGGTTGTTACCCGTTAAGATAAATAAACAAATAAATAAATAAAGCTAATTCCAAGATACTGGGTAGCGAAAAAGGGACATTTCGTTGACCCGTCCCGTTTTCCCGGCATCAGCTGTGCACCACCTGATGGCAGCGTAAATGCACGTTGGCAAGGTACACAGAGAATCAACCGGCACGCATCGTGCATATTGATCCTCCCTCCCGTTGATGCTGCCAATTATTTTACCCGATTGCCGGTGCTCCACGACGATTGCTCCTAGTTTCGAATTAAATAAACGAGTCGATATTCCGGCCAGACTTGGTGGAAACGGCGCTCGCCGTAAACAATCTTCGAGCATCTCCGTACTCGATTTCCAAGCCCTCCAAACACCCCACGAACTTTTTCCCCTGAACTACACAGCCCGTAACATTCCCCGTTCGAAAGCACCCATTTTTCCCCACTGTACACCCTCATTTAAAAACACTGGAGCCCCGCAACGGCGAGCCTTAAACGAGCGCGCGCGGTCGATCCAGCAACCCGTTTCCCTCGAAAAACAAATCTTCGGGCCGTCCAATTTCCGCGCTCCATACTCTCTCGCGAGTCCGCGCCGCGTTTTACGCGGAGAAAATTACGAATACGAGTGGCTCGTTTCGCTTTTACGCTGCAACGGAGACTCTCTCTTTTGCTCTCTCTCGGGGCGAGCTGATGGTTGGAGGCGGCGCGACGCGGAAAGCGAAAGTAACGTTCGGTCGTAAATCATAAATCAGCGGTCGGGGCGGGAATTTCGAATGCGTCGGGCCTGCCAGAGACGACAATGGGGGACGCGTTCCGCGTGTTTGCCGCAAATTGCATAATCTCGCGATATTTCGTTCGCCGCGGAGCGGCTTCTCGACGAGCGAACGCGAGCTTTGATTGGAGCGGCCGTCGTATCCGTGGAAAGCACATTTGCCGGCAGATCCCCTGGGCTGGTGCGCGCGAGCACGCGCCTATCACGGCGAAATGGCAACAGGGAGAACAATAAACGCCGCCAGCCGGAGGAAATATTTTAACAGGCCGGGCCGCGCCGCGCCCCCGCGCCGACAAAGTGAGCAATTATGATCCACCCTTTAGAGCCCGCCAGTCTACGGTTTACGACAGGATGCCGTAGCATTTTTTATCGCGGACCTTAACGCCTGCTATTTTACGGCGCAAAGTAGTCGTTCATTACGGAACGCTGGAAACCAGAAGTGACGTTAACGGAAAGCTCGGCGAGGGATTAAGCGCGAAAGGTTTCGATCCGTTTGTTTCCCCGGAAATCTCGCTTGCGTAAACCTGCCGTGGCCTAAAATTATCATACATATATTGCAGGAAAATACCAAGATTGCAACGTTTATTGGAGATATAGACCGTGGTGGCGCTAGTGAGTTAAGTGGCAAATCGTTTAAAGGCTGTCGTAAGTAATAAAATGAAACGAAAAATTAACTTCTAATCTAATGACAGTAATTACTATCAGCTATCATCGAATGGCAAATGTCACGAACCACTCTATATCATACATATATTGCACGAAAATACCAAGATTGCAACGTTTATTGGAGATACAGACCGTGGTGGCGCTAGTGAGTTAAGTGGCAAATCGTTTAAAAGCTGCCGTAAGTAATAAAATGAAACGAAAAATTAACTTCTAATCTAATAACAGTAATTACTATCAGCTACCAGCGAATGGCAAATGTCACGAACCACTCTATATCATACATATATTGCACGAAAATACCAAGATTGCAACGTTTATTGGAGATACAGACCGTGGTGGCGCTAGTGAGTTAAGTGGCAAATCGTGAAATAGGTAATAAAATGAAACGAAAAATTAATTTCTAATCTAACGACGGTAATTACTATCCGCTAGCATCGAACGACAAATGTCACGAACCACTCTAGTCCATTGGCGTAATTTTTCTCCCGAAGCAACTTCTGGACAAGTGTCCCCCTGTCGCGTGACGTTTGAAGAAAAATCGCGGCCAGTCGAAAGCCCATTACTCGAATTTCCCCTGACAGCAAACTAAATAATAAATGGCGGTCTTTGATGAACTCCATCGGTCTGCCGGTCCGTGCCTTTACTTTGCCCGTTGGCACGGTTCGATTCACAGCAAGGAGGTAACCCGCAGCTTCCCGATCCTCGGC
>NW_016910880.1:1144932-1174692 GCF_001483705.2 Eufriesea mexicana
GCACGTCGATGCTACTGAACAGTGTCTCTAAAATGAAAGGATCTTACATCCTGCATAAGGTGAATCATCCGGAATACAGGAAAGTAATGCAAATATTCAAGTTAATAAATATTCATCACAGCGATCCAATCCATTCGTTTGTTTGCATCGTTTGAGGTTAGGTTTTCAGAGAAAAATAAAGTAACCGTAACTTGTTAATGTAAAATGAAATTATTTAGTGAAAGAGGAAAACTGAGAATAATTTAACCAATAAAAACTAATCTCTGGTTCTCTATAATGCACATCTGATACTCTATAATGAACAATTCATTTCCTTCACCAATGGCAACCAGAATCCACCAACCAACTCACACGCAATATTCTCCAACACACCCAACCTCTCTTACGCTACCGCTAATCTCTCTCACTCTACCCTCTATACATTCCCTAACCAATGCTATTAGGCACAGGAGTACGATTATTAATCCAACATGTACAAGTGCAATTTATATCGAGAAACGTTTATAATATATTATTTGTTCAATTCGTTTAAAAAACCACGTGTTACTTCTTGCCTTTATCAATCTGTCAATACTATTTATGTTTAATTTAGATTCATTCCATGTATTTTTAACACGGACCGGTGACGAGTTAACTCGTCTTTTCCTACCCAAACATTGTTGACCGATGACGAGTTAACTCGTCATTGCACTTGCATTATCTATTTCAATTTACGAAACACAGGGCGATATAGAGTATTGCGTGTGAAAATAATTTTCAAGATTGGATTACAAAATAATAACCGGTGACATGGCATAGTTTCTGTGTAAAATTGCCGGTCAACAAAGTGTTAAAATACCGCAATTTTTTAAAACAGGAGTAGCACAAGTACTTTTACCGCCACTACTACTGTTTCAACAGAATTTTTGTTAATATTAATCGTTTCTCCTAATCCTTAAATTTGTTCTGTTCACCCATTCATTTTAACCCTTTGTACTCCAGAGACGTCTCAGTCACTATTTAATTAGATTCTAAAGATCGATGTTAATTAATATATGAAATTCAAAATTACCTAACGATGCGTGCAATGTCGAAGTAAAATAATTCTACGTCTTAATTTGCATGCGATTTCTTATTCGCCATTTTAAAAATATCCTCGACTTTACAGAAAAGCTTCGAATTACTATTTTTCTGTAACGAAAACATCGTCGAGTGCAAAGGACTAAGCATAGTACACTGTATCTTTTATCGGCCAAGAATTACTCTAGATGACTCTGTACTATATTATTATTTTTCTTGTTACCAAATGGTTGTTACCCGTTAAGATAAATAAACAAATAAATAAATAAAGCTAATTCCAAGATACTGGGTAGCGAAAAAGGGACATTTCGTTGACCCGTCCCGTTTTCCCGGCATCAGCTGTGCACCACCTGATGGCAGCGTAAATGCACGTTGGCAAGGTACACAGAGAATCAACCGGCACGCATCGTGCATATTGATCCTCCCTCCCGTTGATGCTGCCAATTATTTTACCCGATTGCCGGTGCTCCACGACGATTGCTCCTAGTTTCGAATTAAATAAACGAGTCGATATTCCGGCCAGACTTGGTGGAAACGGCGCTCGCCGTAAACAATCTTCGAGCATCTCCGTACTCGATTTCCAAGCCCTCCAAACACCCCACGAACTTTTTCCCCTGAACTACACAGCCCGTAACATTCCCCGTTCGAAAGCACCCATTTTTCCCCACTGTACACCCTCATTTAAAAACACTGGAGCCCCGCAACGGCGAGCCTTAAACGAGCGCGCGCGGTCGATCCAGCAACCCGTTTCCCTCGAAAAACAAATCTTCGGGCCGTCCAATTTCCGCGCTCCATACTCTCTCGCGAGTCCGCGCCGCGTTTTACGCGGAGAAAATTACGAATACGAGTGGCTCGTTTCGCTTTTACGCTGCAACGGAGACTCTCTCTTTTGCTCTCTCTCGGGGCGAGCTGATGGTTGGAGGCGGCGCGACGCGGAAAGCGAAAGTAACGTTCGGTCGTAAATCATAAATCAGCGGTCGGGGCGGGAATTTCGAATGCGTCGGGCCTGCCAGAGACGACAATGGGGGACGCGTTCCGCGTGTTTGCCGCAAATTGCATAATCTCGCGATATTTCGTTCGCCGCGGAGCGGCTTCTCGACGAGCGAACGCGAGCTTTGATTGGAGCGGCCGTCGTATCCGTGGAAAGCACATTTGCCGGCAGATCCCCTGGGCTGGTGCGCGCGAGCACGCGCCTATCACGGCGAAATGGCAACAGGGAGAACAATAAACGCCGCCAGCCGGAGGAAATATTTTAACAGGCCGGGCCGCGCCGCGCCCCCGCGCCGACAAAGTGAGCAATTATGATCCACCCTTTAGAGCCCGCCAGTCTACGGTTTACGACAGGATGCCGTAGCATTTTTTATCGCGGACCTTAACGCCTGCTATTTTACGGCGCAAAGTAGTCGTTCATTACGGAACGCTGGAAACCAGAAGTGACGTTAACGGAAAGCTCGGCGAGGGATTAAGCGCGAAAGGTTTCGATCCGTTTGTTTCCCCGGAAATCTCGCTTGCGTAAACCTGCCGTGGCCTAAAATTATCATACATATATTGCAGGAAAATACCAAGATTGCAACGTTTATTGGAGATATAGACCGTGGTGGCGCTAGTGAGTTAAGTGGCAAATCGTTTAAAAGCTGCCGTAAGTAATAAAATGAAACGAAAAATTAACTTCTAATCTAATAACAGTAATTACTATCAGCTACCAGCGAATGGCAAATGTCACGAACCACTCTATATCATACATATATTGCACGAAAATACCAAGATTGCATGAAACGAAAAATTAACTTCTAATCTAATGACAGTAATTACTATCAGCTATCATCGAATGGCAAATGTCACGAACCACTCTATATCATACATATATTGCACGAAAATACCAAGATTGTAACGTTTGTTGGAGATACAGACCGTGGTGGCGCTAGTGAGTTAAGTGGCAAATCGTGAAATAGGTAATAAAATGAAACGAAAAATTAACTTCTAATCTAATAACAGTAATTACTATCAGCTACCAGCGAATGGCAAATGTCACGAACCACTCTATATCATACATATATTGCACGAAAATACCAAGATTGCAACGTTTATTGGAGATACAGACCGTGGTGGCGCTAGTGAGTTAAGTGGCAAATCGTGAAATAGGTAATAAAATGAAACGAAAAATTAATTTCTAATCTAACGACGGTAATTACTATCCGCTAGCATCGAACGACAAATGTCACGAACCACTCTAGTCCATTGGCGTAATTTTTCTCCCGAAGCAACTTCTGGACAAGTGTCCCCCTGTCGCGTGACGTTTGAAGAAAAATCGCGGCCAGTCGAAAGCCCATTACTCGAATTTCCCCTGACAGCAAACTAAATAATAAATGGCGGTCTTTGATGAACTCCATCGGTCTGCCGGTCCGTGCCTTTACTTTGCCCGTTGGCACGGTTCGATTCACAGCAAGGAGGTAACCCGCAGCTTCCCGATCCTCGGCAAGCATATTCATCGTTACCGGGCAAGACAAGACGGAGTGCCTCATGGAAGTCAAGGAAGCGTAAGGAGCCAGCGTAGGAAGAGAATAGGAGGCCCTTCAAGGAATAGACCATGGTTAGCCAAACGGTCCGGAGTGGAGGGTCTCGAAATAATCTCTTTAAGAGCCGCCGCTATCCGGCAAAGCTGAAACTCAAGTTACGTACTCGAGCCGGTTGCTCCCTGTTCGATCAACGGCCATCCACCTACACGTGATCGACCTCTTGATTTAATGACGGACGCCATACCCGACGGCCATTATCGACGTCGATGGATATTGTTCCCCCGTGTTAGGCGGTAAGTACGAATTCCAAGCCTGCTCCTTGGACTTTCGAGACATCCCGAGTGGATCGTTCGAGGTTAGGCTCAGACGAGAATAACGTACATTCGGCGACACTTTTTCACCGATTCCAGGCGAATCGCGTTAATTACGGAGGCGCGTTAATTACGAAAAAGGGTGGATCGTATATTTTCCGGCGTCGCGGTTGAAAATAACGTGCACGCGGCTTCTTATCGGTTGCGGAGGCCATTTCGAGTTAATTGCGTGAAAAGTACACTCGGTGCATCGCGAGCGGCAGAGGCTGGGAACGGCATCCAGCGTAATTTGGTAGACGATGGACCTATTAAGAGCCACCTGAAACGACGCGCCATCTCCGCGCGATATACGGCTGCTTTTGTCCTCGGCCGACGTTGTAATTTCGCGAAAAATATTAACAGAAATTAAACCATCAGCCCGATTCGCGATTCTCGGTGCAACGTTGATCGAAGCCGGCAGAAATGGAGCGACGCTTGAAAATAATTAAACGAAAAAACTTTGCCCGTTCACATCGAAGATTGATCGAACAACCCTTCCTCCGCGACCCCTCCATTGCTCGAGTGTCGCGACAACGGGGACAGGAAAAACACGGTTTATCCTTTAATCGTAACTTTCCTCCGCGGTACGTTGCAATTCTATTAGGCACTTCTGAGCAGTGAAAATGGCGCTTTATGACGACAGTCTGGAAACTTCGGTAGCGCTCGCGCAGCGACACAACTCACCCCATAAAACCGGCTTTATGGAGAAACTAGCGTGACCCTCTTCCGTCGTTGTGTTTCTCCTTTTATAAAAGAATCCGTCTATAGATTCAAGAAAGTACCCAGACATCAGCGTAAACGGAATTATCGTCAGACAATGGCCGCTTATTCTCTTCGTATTCTAACCCCTGTCATCGCGGGGTTCTTACTCGAATTCTTTTCATCCGATAACAAAATAGCGAAAGAAAGCGGATCTATCTCGAGGACTCTCGGTGACTAGGAAACTCGGCCCTGCGTTCGTCATATTTGAACTTGGAGGAGCGACGGAGCGTGTAATTCGCCTTGACAGCAGCTTGGTCAAAGAGGGTTAATCTGAACGCAAGGGGTAATTTAATCAAAGCGAGGATAGGTTCCTCAGATACTGACACCTGGTGGAAGGCACTAAAAATCGCTGTAGCCTAATTTTATATTCTATTCGCCTAACTCACGAGGGTGACGTCACCACGTTGCGAGCCTCGCAATCTAGGTACACTGTAAACCTAGACCCTCGGAAGATTTTCTTACTCGTTAGTACAGGTCAGGAAAATGTTCAGGAAATATTCTTACCCCTACACCAGTTAGAAAATATCGTCGAAATTATCGTGCAAATCCTGCCTCGACGACTGTCAATAAACAGAGATAATCGCGCAGACTGTCACCTGATACCACGTACTTTCGTTTCTAGTGTCTCGTTAAGATCCATATACGTGCCCCGAGTATCTCGTCAAGATAAATAACCGCGAGTAAGGACGAGGTATACGTATTCATCCCCTGGTTCGCAGTTCCATCAGTAATCATTGCGGCAGGGGAAAAGAAACGACCTGCCCGACTACCGGGTAACGTCATCCATCTGCATAACCGCCGAGCGGAATTTTCTTCCCGAGACAACAATAACTTCCGCCGATAAAGTCTCCATCCCGGATTTCAGCCGAGAGTCGATCACGGCTGCGAGCGTCCCCATTCAATTTGACTTCGGAAGTTCCGCGGACGACATTCCGGGGCCCTTTTATTCGGCAAACTCTTCGAGAGCTGTGCACTTTGGATAGGAAAACTAGGTGGCAGAGAATGGGAGTGCACGTCGAGCAGATGGGACGTTCCTCCGTGGAGGGGAGACAAACAGCGGGGTAGAAGGAGGCAGAAGGTAAATAAGGGGAAAGAGAGGGACAAAGAGAGAAGTCGTTGAGACGGAGTGACGTAAGAACGCGTTGGAAAGGGGTTGGAAAGGGGATGCCCGAGTGGCCGGTTAACTACACTTCATACATGAGAGGTTATCGCGTCTGGTGAGCGCTGATATCAGCTCGGTTCGCGGAGGCGTCCTTTTCTCGAGACCCGCCGCCTCCGGGGTGTCGCGTTCTGTCTCATCTTCAACCCCGTCGTGCCGGGTTCATTACTCACATGCAAATAGCGAGCTGCCTAGCCGGGAAATTCTTCGACCACGCCACGCCTTTTCATACCTTGTCTACGATTCCTTCCACTTTCCGACGCCTTCTAACGCTTTTCTCCACGCTCGCTTTAGTTCGCGCCTCCCTTCGCGTATTCCCGTTGCCATCCTCTCTCCTGCTTGCTTCCGTCTCGCGAATTGTTGAAGAGTCACCGACGAAACGGTCCAATGTAAGTTCTTCGATCGTTAGGGGAAACGCAAAGGAGAGTGTAAACGTCGATCGACGCGTCCTCGGGTGGTTCTAGCTCGATTGTAGACGGGAAGTCGCGGAGAGATGAACTGGGACAACGATGAACCAGAAAGGTGAACGCAATGGCACCATCGATGGAACACGATTTTCCGGTGAAGATCGCCGGGAAATAGGGGCAAACAAACCGGGGGGAAAAAGAGGAACGTGTAAACCAATTTGAAATTCCTCTTTATAAGAGGATAGCTCCATTTCCGGCCGACTCTATTGTTGCGCGAGTTACGAACGCAACTGCGAGCGTCGCGCCGGTAGCCCCGGAACCCTATCAGGAAATTCTCTGTGCCTGGGTTCGATATATCGCATAACCGTCTCCGTCATATCCGATTCCCTTTCAGCCGTGACTTCCCCGTACGAGTACGCCTCAAAGCCCGAGTCTCTGAGAAAGAACAACGGTCGCGGAGTAAGAAAGAAGTCGGGGGGTGGCGTCAGGAAGAGGGGTGGCAGTGGGTGGCGGGAAGTTCAGCCATGTCGCTTTCACGGCTGCCACATTAGCCGGGAAACGGTCGAATGCGAGTCACGTAGTCACGAGGGTGCAATTCGTCGTTTAGCTTTCGTCGACGCAGCTCTGTCACCTCGGGTTACCTACGCGGAGAACGCACGGGCTGTCGCGGGGACGGTATGAAGCGATCGACTCGTGAGAAACAAGGTGCAAGCGACGAGGACAGCCTACAGGACGGGAAGAACGCGAAGGGGTTGGAAGAGAGAAATAAAAGAAGAAACGAGGAAACGAAATAAGAACGGGGAAGAGGTTCGCGAGAAGAGGAAGACGAAGGAAATAAAGAGATGGAGGCTGAGGGCCTCGTGGGACGTCGCGCACGGTTCTGCCCTGCAGGGAGAGATCTCTGTATTCTCGGCAGGAGTCCGAACACTCGATAGTGTGCTTTAGAAAAATTCGTGACGGAACTGCTAAAGCGAGCCGCGCACAATTTACGTTATTAAATCGGCGGAACGGCTCCAAGCACCGGACGAGTGCCGCCTATTCCACGCTATTCCGCGTTTAAGTTCTCCTTTCGACCTACTCTTCCCATCCTCGCTTCGCTCCCTCTCCGACCACTTACGCCCCAACGCCTTCAACCTAGCGTGTGTGTCGTCGCTTCTTCCATCGTCCACCCCTTCGCTTCGCCCTCCAACCAAGTCTCCGCGCCACTGCCGGTTCACGGACCTTCACGTAGCCCGATAAGATTCTTCGGAGGCCCGGACTCGTCATAAGGCGACCTGGATTTCCGTGGATCGCCCGGTCTTGTATATATTCCCACCGATCACGTTCGCGTTCCAGGCAGGAATTCGAAATTATACTTCGTGCTTGGACAACGAGCTGGGCCCTCGCCCGCGAGGCGAATCAGCGTCAACCATCGAGATTTATACGTTGCTCCGAGAGATTTCTTCGGGGTCGGAGGAAGACCGTTCTAATGGCGCCTTGATTGCGATCCAGGCCGGCCAATGCGCCTTTGCTGGCTTTAAAAAGCTGTATTATTAACGATTCGTGTAGAGATGTCTAGGAAATGTTTCATAAGCGTGCTACATTCCCCGGGAATCGGAGTATCGGCATTTGGGTCACTCTGGGTGGAATAAGCTGCCAGAAAAAGCTAGCTTTCGAAGCTTTTTTCAGGTCTCGAAATTAACAGACTAAGCAAACCATTTAAAGTTCATCCATTGCGATATTTTTCGCAATTTCTTCGCTCGGTGTCTCCGTTTATCGAAATACTTTGAGCATTCATCTGCCTAGCTAGCTTTCCAAGCTTTTCTCAGGTCTCGAAATTAAAACTAGGTTTACGGACGCTATCTGTATACCTATTTCTACGGACACCTGTCAAATTTACAGGTAATTCAGGTCTCGAAATTAACACTAGGTTTACGGACGCTATCTGTATACCTATTTCTATGGACACCTGTCAAATTTACAGGTAAAGGAAACTACGTGTCTTTTCCTTTTTTAAGGATTAGTTTAATTTAAAAACAATTACAATATTAACAGTCTTAATATAAGTTAACTAAATCTGTTACCGTCGTATAATTGGAGCAACCCATCCGTCAAATTGACGGGTTTCATAAATCTAGAGTTAACAGGCTAGGCAAGCCATTTAAATTCCATCCATTGCGATAGTTTTCGCAATTTTTTCGCTCGGTGTCTCCTTTTATCGAAATGCTTCGAACATTGATCTGCCTAGACAGGCTAGGCAAGCCATTTAAATTCCATCCATTGGGATACTTTTCGCAATTTTTTCGCTCGGTGTCTCCTTTTATCGAAATGCTTCGAACATTGATCTGCCTAGCTAACTTTCGAAGCTTTTTTCAGGTCTCGAAATTAACAGACTAGGCAAACCATTTAACTTCCGTCCATTGCGATAGTTTTCGCAATTTTTTCGCTCTGTCTCCTTTTATCGAAATGCTTCGAGCATTGGTGCCTAACGAAACAATTACAGCGTTCGATGTAATATTCGCTGCTCCCAAGCCACGTACCATTTCGTACCCAGTGCTACGTGCATTTCCTCGATTCCTTCAAACATCGGCCCGCGGATGTAGAATAATATTCCCAGTTCGGCCAACTAGGCGGAGGACAAAGTTCCGCGGAAGACAGTGCAAACTGTAAACAATCTTCGACGATGGTTCAAAGTAAAACAGAGACGTCGCGAGATATAACTTGGTCGGCAAACTGCGACTAGTCTTCGCGGACGATTCCGCTGCAAAAACCTGATAAATATGCAACACCGTGAGCCAAACGCGAGAGGTGTCGCGTCGCGATTTAAACCGCGTAAAATGCAATCGGTGAGGTACCCTATTCCGTCGCCATTTTTACGAGAAAGAGTCACTCTTCGTATTCCCCACGAACAATCTTGAAAATTCGCAATTCGCGATACCGGGTCTCGCGCGATCCCTTTTCTGTTATCAAAAGACACGAAAATCTTGGTGAATGAAATTTCCCTGTCAAGAGATACAGCATGCTGATAGTTATAGTTATAATTCCGATTCCGGTTCATGCGAACAGCCTTAATCTGTCGCAAAGTTTGCACGGGAATTTGATCAAGACTCCCCTGAACGTCTAATATTTCAGGTACGAGGTATTTTTACTATAGATACTGTTGACATATACTACCCAGATGCCTCTTCTGATATTTAGGAACCCGAGTTGAAAATTCCCATTCAGGGGATCAATTTCGAGAACATTCGAGTCGACGGTGCGACGTCTGACCAGACACTTGCCAATCCACTGAAACGCGACGCCTTTTCAGCCGGGACACTCGATTACCTATTCGTCTGAGAGTGCACAATGGCAGCGACTGGGCATTTATGCATTGCACAATGGGTTGTTTCACGGCTAAGTCATGCGACGGTTGGAAAATTCATAGAGAGGAGAGGCTGGCAGTGGAGGGTCGTATTAAAGCTGTCGAGACGTGTAGCTCGACGTGGTGAATCAGCCGAAAAGGGAGAAAGAGGAAAAATATGAACTATTCGATGAAATCGATCGACATACCGAGGGATGGTGTGCGTGCAGCAGCTACCTTCCTTTCTTCGCTATGTATGCTCGCGCCCTTTCCTCCCATCGCTCCTTATTGTCGGTGCAAAGGGCGATTTCTCTTCGAAACGACGTTACCCTGCGTCGCGAGAATTTAAAACGAAGTCACGATTCCGTGTATAGGATGCCAGCTATCTACTCGCGCGAGATACCTCGAGATAAAGGCGTGTACAGGCCGGCTCGCGTTGATATATGTATACACCGTCCGGGGTGCTTTCTCCGCGCCGAATAATGCCAGGGATGGAGCGAACAGCGAAGCAGAGGGGTGAAAAAAAATATATATATCGCGGCAGCTAAAGCCGCGTTAGCCAGCCTTATTTGTTTCGCTCCACTTTCGCCCTGGTCCGCGTGTCATCCTAGTCTCTCGTGCATTTGTATCAAATTCCACCCTATCCGTCTCTCACCTCTTCATCCTGTCACGTCCGATCGACGAAAGCATCGTTGCCACCCGTAGGGAGAATTTTTATCTCGCACGAACGTGGACGAGAATAGGCGTGCTACGTTCGCGGAGTTAACGGAGGATCATCCCGGTAAGGGTGGCGAAGATAGATTCGATTTTACCGGATAAAGACACTTGACGGAACCTTTCGGTCCACCGAGTAGTCACGTATGGATCGAGTGAAAAATTTTTATCGATGTCGCTCGCGTCTGGGGACCACCCCTATTCTACAACGATACGCGAGACCTGATACGATGCTGGAGGAGAGTAAACTGCGAGAATGCGAATAACGAACGAGTATCTCTTGGCCTAAGCCAGGCAGAGATGACGTAGATGCACGCTTTAAGCGAGAAATTGTCACGTGCCTAGGTATCTGGTTGAAACCTAGTAGACATCGCGTCAATGATCCTGGATGACAAGATTTGCAACGCGAAACTGGTCATCCTGATCAAGAAAGGGGTAAAGGATGGAACGCTGCAAGAGTTCAGTTGAAATTTTTGCAGACGAATTAGGAGTGATAGTCAGCGATTAGGGAGACACCACAGGGGAATCGAACGACTATTCGCAACACCTTCCATTCTAACACAAGTAGGAGAAATCAATCGGTAGAATAGTATTCGAAAATCGATGTACTCTCTAATTGGAAATTTCGACTTCGGCGATACCCTGACACCCCTATCGCTTCAACCCTAACTCGACTCCACGTTCCAAAGCGATCGTCAGACTCGATCAGCTCCATTTTCGACCTGTTCCAAATACACTGTCCGGTAATAGGATTAAAAGAAAGACTCGGACGTAGTCTTTACTCGCGTAGTGAGTGTGATTGCAGGCAAGTGGCACCTGGAGCGGGAGGCCAGAGCATCGCATCCTCATTTCCCGTTGCAGCGTTCCGCAGCACCTGCTATCGGTCGTCGTTGCACGGCATCGTTTCTCATCGAGCTTACGCGAACGACCCATCTTCCGCGCGATTTACGAAGCGCCAGCCTTTTGATACCGAACAACGCACGAACCCTCGCGAGGAAATTGCCCTACACGCCTGGGACAGGGATATACGAGCGTTGCAGCGTTATTTGGACACGCCGAGGGACACGGGGTTTCACGATCCACGTCGAAGCGTCGCACGACAGACGTTCTGTTTCCAAACGTAATGCAAAAATACGTATTTCCCATACACCGGCGAAACTCGCGTATCCTTCCGTGTTGGCAACCAGACGAGGTATTTTTTAAAGCGTACTCGACGAATCGGCCCCGTTTCTCCATTTGTTCCCGTGTTTTTCTTGCCCGGGAACGGGGGATGCTCGAGAATTTCTGCCGTTGAGATCGGGGGTGTTGCGCGGGTTACGTGGCGGGCAAAAATATTTGCGGCTTTTCCGATCCAGAGATCCGTTCCCTTCGTCGTGTTTGGGTACGCGGTCAGCGCGAACGGGCCGCGCAGTTGTTGGCAACTTGGAAAATCGGCCGATCGAGGGCGGAATCGCCCCCGGGGCGAAGTTCGTGGCCGTTTCCATTGTCGGTGGTAGGAAATGAAAAGTTGCACGACCCGATAGGAATAGTCGAAATTTCGGCGTCGATTCGAAATTCAAACTGCGGCGTTAATATCGGGCTATTTCGGGGGAGGAAAAGAGCAACGACTCTATCGGCCCGGCGAGTTTAATAAAGCAGCTGACAGGCAAACGGACAAAGCGAACACGAGATCGTTTGTCTTGCTTTCGAACACGCGGAATATCGCTCAGAGCCGATGATATTTTTCTCCCGCGTGACTCTTCCAGGTGACTGTCGGCCAGGATGCGCTCGACGGTTTTCATCTTCGATCCCGAATCGTTTTCCGATACGTACACCGGCCGATGTACGTGTACCAGCCGATTTCGCGTTCCTCCTCGTTTTATTCCAAATATCTGGCGCGCCGGCATTAAATCGAACCAAAAAAGGGACACCGAGCGGCGAATAGCGGGGAAGAAAAATGCCGAATACCACTGAAAATCGGGTAAAGGGAGGTTCTCCGTTATCGTTTAATCGAAAAATCTGGCGGCTTCGTGTTTTCCTTTTACAACGATGGCGCATTATTAGATAACTTTGCCGCGCTAATCGCTGCAAACGAGCACGCAAAGATGCCTGCCTAATTTATTTGTCGCTCGAACGCGGATGCTTTCGAGATATGTGTAAAATTCAGGTGTACCCACGTGCTCGAATTACACCTGGTGACGTAAAATGTTAAGAGACGAGTCGTTGACCATGCAAGAGATCATTCATTTCCATCGAATGATCCTTCCCTGACTGTTCCGGCGGAACGACTCCGGAATTCAATTATCTTACTCTTCGATTGTCCTAATTAAATACTCAATCCCATCACGGATGCATTCGACGTTCCGTCGTCCGTGGAATTTAAATCCAGGCCGAGTTTTACGTCAGCGGCACGCGGAAAGCGCGCCAGGGAAAGCCGGAAAACCGGGGAAAATTCGTCCGCGTTACGCGCGCGCCACTCGCCACGAAATTGGAATTTATTTCGAAAAAGGTTATTATAATTCCTATCGTGGTCCCACGAATTTCAACGGACCCCGAGCTCCGCGATATTTCACGCATTGCCATCCGCTGCCGCGCGGAAACTCGCCGGGTAACAATCGCCCCTTCCGTGTCAACGAGATCCATAGGTCGTCCCCGAAATTCGCGTCGGATGCAAAATTCCGCCGGCAACGGTGATTCTAAGGGAACAAGCCGGGACAAAGGGAACGGCGTTCGCCGAACTTTCGTCGAAGCGAATATCGAGTCGGCTTTACGTGGCGCGGTTGCAAACATCGGAAAAGACCAACGCGAAATCAAGCGTTGCTCGCGCGTTTCCCTCGTTCCTTGGGGATTTCCCGTCCCACGAACAATGTTACGTTGGTAATATCGCGCGAATTTTTCTACGTGTTAGAGAAACATCGATGGTTCGCGTGTCCCAGCTGTACCGAACCTTCGCGATCCACAAAATCGACGTACCTCCGCGCAGAGATATCTAGGAACGCATCCATAGTTGAGAGGAAGAAAACCATTTTTCTAGGCGACATCGATGGTACCCCGGTCAATGAGGGGTCCGATTTATTTTTTAGCCAAAAAATCATCGAACGCAAAGGGTTAACCCTATCACTGCTACGTTGGTCATATATGAGCGACCACGGTTTTTCCTGTGACACCACGGTGGTCATCAACTGGAGCGCTTGAACTACTTACAATTGTAAAAATGAAATGAAAATTGACAGTTAGTGAATTGTCAATCGTTACCAAGGCGCCACGGTTTTACCATTTTGTCATTATATCCTTCGAATAATAAAAATACTCCCATGATGTCTTCAACGAAACACGTGATTTTGACGTGACAGTCAAAGGGATAATTGGTCGATGATAAGAGAATTGGAAGATGGCAATTAGTCACTGGTGACCGGTGCGCTTGAACTACTTGTAAAACTACAATTGTACAAGTTAAATGAAAATTGACAGTCGATTGTCAACCGTTATCAAGGCGCCACGGTGGTCATTGGTAACCGGAGCACTTGAATTACTTACAATTGTAAAAATGGAATGAATATTGACAGTTAGTGAATTGTCAATCGTTACCACGGCGCCACGGTTTTACCATTTTGCCATTATATCCTTCGAATAATAAAAATACTCCCATGATGTCTTCAACGAAACACGTGATTTTGACGTGACAGTCAAAGGGATAATTGGTAGAGAATTGGAAGAAAATTGGAAAATGGCAATTAGTCACTGGTAATCGGAGTGTTTGAATTACTTGTAAAACTACAATTGTAAAAATTAAATGAAAATTGACAGTCGATTGTCAACCGTTACCAAGGTACCACGGTGGTCATTGGTGACTGGAGCGTTTGAACTACTTACAATTACTTACTAAAACTTGAATGAAAATGACAGTTTGTGGATTGTCAGCCGTTACCAAATCGCCACGATGGTCATTGGTAACTGGAGCGCTTGAACTACTTACAATTGTAAAAATGAAATGAAAATTGACAGTTAGTGAATTGTCAATCGTTACCAAGGCGCCACGGTTTTGCCATTTTGCCATTATATGCTTCGAATAATAAAAATACTCTCATGATGTCTTCAACGAAACACGTGATTCTGACGTGACAGTCAAAGGGATAATTGGTCGATGATAAGAGAATTGGAAGATGGCAATTAGTCACTGGTGACCGGAGCGCTTGAACTACTTGTAAAACTACAATTGTACAAGTTAAATGAAAATTGACAGTCGATTGTCAACCGTTATCAAGGCGCCACGGTGGTCATTGGTAACCGGAGCACTTGAATTACTTACAATTGTAAAAATGGAATGAATATTGACAGTTAGTGAATTGTCAATCGTTACCACGGCGCCACGGTTTTACCATTTTGCCATTATATCCTTCGAATAATAAAAATACTCCCATGATGTCTTCAACGAAACACGTGATTTTGACGTGACAGTCAAAGGGATAATTGGTAGAGAATTGGAAGAAAATTGGAAGATGGCAATTAGTCACTGGTAACCGGAGTGCTTAAATTACTTGTAAAACTACAATTGTACAAGTTAAATGAAAATTGACAGTCGATTGTCAACCGTTACCAAAGCGTCACGGTGGTCATTGGTAACTGGAGTACTTGAACTACTTGTACAACTACAATTGTAAAAATTAAATGAAAATTGACAGTTAGTAGATTGTCAACCGTTACCAAAGCGTCACGGTGGTCATTGGTAACTGGAGTACTTGAACTACTTGTACAACTACAATTGTAAAAATTAAATGAAAATTGACAGTCGATTGTCAACCGTTATCAAGGCGCCACGGTGGTCATTGGTAACTGGAGCACTTGAACTACTTGTACAACTACAATTGTAAAAATTAAATGAAAATTGACAGTCGATTGTCAACCGTTATCAAGGCGCCACGGTGGTCATTGGTAACTGGAGCACTTGAACTACTTGTACAACTACAATTGTAAAAATTAAATGAAAATTGACAGTCGATTGTCAACCGTTATCAAGGCGCCACGGTGGTCATTGGTAACTGGAGCACTTGAACTACTTGTACAACTACAATTGTAAAAATTAAATGAAAATTGACAGTCGATTGTCAACCGTTATCAAGGCGCCACGGTGGTCATTGGTAACTGGAGCACTTGAACTACTTGTACAACTACAATTGTAAAAATTAAATGAAAATTGACAGTCGATTGTCAACCGTTATCAAGGCGCCACGGTGGTCATTGGTAACTGGAGCACTTGAACTACTTGTACAACTACAATTGTAAAAATTAAATGAAAATTGACAGTCGATTGTCAACCGTTATCAAGGCGCCACGGTGGTCATTGGTAACTGGAGCACTTGAACTACTTGTACAACTACAATTGTAAAAATTAAATGAAAATTGACAGTCGATTGTCAACCGTTATCAAGGCGCCACGGTGGTCATTGGTAACTGGAGCACTTGAACTACTTGTACAACTACAATTGTAAAAATTAAATGAAAATTGACAGTCGATTGTCAACCGTTATCAAGGCGCCACGGTGGTCATTGGTAACTGGAGCACTTGAACTACTTGTACAACTACAATTGTAAAAATTAAATGAAAATTGACAGTCGATTGTCAACCGTTATCAAGGCGCCACGGTGGTCATTGGTAACTGGAGCACTTGAACTACTTGTACAACTACAATTGTAAAAATTAAATGAAAATTGACAGTCGATTGTCAACCGTTATCAAGGCGCCACGGTGGTCATTGGTAACTGGAGCACTTGAACTACTTGTACAACTACAATTGTAAAAATTAAATGAAAATTGACAGTCGATTGTCAACCGTTATCAAGGCGCCACGGTGGTCATTGGTAACTGGAGCACTTGAACTACTTGTACAACTACAATTGTAAAAATTAAATGAAAATTGACAGTCGATTGTCAACCGTTATCAAGGCGCCACGGTGGTCATTGGTAACTGGAGCACTTGAACTACTTGTACAACTACAATTGTAAAAATTAAATGAAAATTGACAGTCGATTGTCAACCGTTATCAAGGCGCCACGGTGGTCATTGGTAACTGGAGCACTTGAACTACTTGTACAACTACAATTGTAAAAATTAAATGAAAATTGACAGTCGATTGTCAACCGTTATCAAGGCGCCACGGTGGTCATTGGTAACTGGAGCACTTGAACTACTTGTACAACTACAATTGTAAAAATTAAATGAAAATTGACAGTCGATTGTCAACCGTTATCAAGGCGCCACGGTGGTCATTGGTAACTGGAGCACTTGAACTACTTGTACAACTACAATTGTAAAAATTAAATGAAAATTGACAGTCGATTGTCAACCGTTATCAAGGCGCCACGGTGGTCATTGGTAACTGGAGCACTTGAACTACTTGTACAACTACAATTGTAAAAATTAAATGAAAATTGACAGTCGATTGTCAACCGTTATCAAGGCGCCACGGTGGTCATTGGTAACTGGAGCACTTGAACTACTTGTACAACTACAATTGTAAAAATTAAATGAAAATTGACAGTCGATTGTCAACCGTTATCAAGGCGCCACGGTGGTCATTGGTAACTGGAGCACTTGAACTACTTGTACAACTACAATTGTAAAAATTAAATGAAAATTGACAGTCGATTGTCAACCGTTATCAAGGCGCCACGGTGGTCATTGGTAACTGGAGCACTTGAACTACTTGTACAACTACAATTGTAAAAATTAAATGAAAATTGACAGTCGATTGTCAACCGTTATCAAGGCGCCACGGTGGTCATTGGTAACTGGAGCACTTGAACTACTTGTACAACTACAATTGTAAAAATTAAATGAAAATTGACAGTCGATTGTCAACCGTTATCAAGGCGCCACGGTGGTCATTGGTAACTGGAGCACTTGAACTACTTGTACAACTACAATTGTAAAAATTAAATGAAAATTGACAGTCGATTGTCAACCGTTATCAAGGCGCCACGGTGGTCATTGGTAACTGGAGCACTTGAACTACTTGTACAACTACAATTGTAAAAATTAAATGAAAATTGACAGTCGATTGTCAACCGTTATCAAGGCGCCACGGTGGTCATTGGTAACTGGAGCACTTGAACTACTTGTACAACTACAATTGTAAAAATTAAATGAAAATTGACAGTCGATTGTCAACCGTTATCAAGGCGCCACGGTGGTCATTGGTAACCGGAGTGCTTAAACTACTTACAATAGTAAAAATTGAATGAAAATTGACAGTTAGTAGATTGTCAACCGTTATCAAAGCGTCACGGTGGTCATTGGTAACCGGAGTGCTTAAACTACTTACAATAGTAAAAATTGAATGAAAATTGACAGTTAGTAGATTGTCAACCGTTATCAAAGCGTCACGGTGATCATTGGTGACCGGAGCGCTTGAACTACTTACAATTATAAAAATTGAACGAAAATTGACAATTATTCAATTGTCAACCAATTGTCAACGCCACGGTAGTCACCCGTGACCGCCAATAAGATAAATGCTCCATTGAGTAAAAACGATGTCTCATAACACCAATTTATTATTATTTTTCCATTATATGCTTTGGATAATAAAAATACTCCCGTGATATCCTGAGCAAAACGTGTGACTTCGGCGTGTCAAAGGGTTAATGTCTCGCGAGATCCCTTCGGATACCTTTCGATAGATGTAGCAGACTTTCGTCGAAAGGGTTATTCGAGTGTGTTTCTACGTGAAAGACAAAGGACAGAGGGACGCAAAAGCGATGTAACGATCGGAGAGGATCGATGGACGAGGTACCAGCGAACGACCGGTTTGGCTCGCGAGGAACGGTCGGCGATCGGCAAGCAGCACCGGACACGCTCGAAATGGAAGGAGACGGCGGGCTGGTTGGACGTAGACGGAAAAATTCGTTGTTTAATTATGCGAATAAGAGCGAGCGAGCGTAGCTGGCCGTTAATTTCAGCTCGTTTCCCGTTCACCGACCGGCGATCCCGATTCGACGAGCAATTCCGAATGCAAGATTACAGCCGTCGAAGCCCGAACGAGCGGTACTGTTAGTTGCATGCGCGAAGATTGCCCGTGGATTTAATGCCTCTCCCGACCGACGGGATATTTCATCATACGCGCCGCATATTCCCTCTTACGGTTTTCGTTTTGTTTAATAACCGACGAGAGCGACCATAATCCGTAATGATAAATAATTCCTACGCCCGGTAAAATCCTTTCGAGCGTGTTCGCCGCGTGTATGCGTGCCGATTATCATTTCAATCGGGTATCGGTCCGTTGTTTAGCTGCTCTCCCACTCGCACGCGTTCGCCTATAACATGCTCTCTCTTTCTCTCGCATCGATACGTCGATAATC
Organism: Eufriesea mexicana; assembly: GCF_001483705.2. NCBI lineage: Eukaryota > Metazoa > Arthropoda > Insecta > Hymenoptera > Apidae > Eufriesea > Eufriesea mexicana. The sequence goes on from NW_016910880.1 coordinate 1,163,560, forward strand.
ACGAGTCGGGCTATTTTTACGAAATATACGTGGGGTGGCGAATGGCGAATGGTTTATTATCAAATAATAAACAGCGACATCGGCTTTGACGAGGTGAATGAGTGTACGGAACGCATGGAAGCGTTTGGGGGGCTCCTTGAAAAGCAAGGAGTAGCCGAACGGCGGCATCGGGTGTTTGGCACAGAAAGAACAAATGATAGAGGCAAATCCGTTTGTCGGAATGTCTGTAGAATGATTGAGAGAGAAAGCGTGAACGAGATAGATCTGGCTGTTCATTCCCGACACTCATTCCCAATTCACAGACCGTTACAATCCTCAATAAAGACGCGAATCCTTCATAAACAAATAGACATTTAACTAGCATCCTTCGAATCTTTACCTCCATCAGGAAAAACCCATACCTCATATACCACTCCATACATTCACCCCGAAGAAAGAAGCCCGAGTCGAGAAGACAACGGTTGCCTCGATACAACCAACGTCCCACGACTCGTGGACCTCCAAATCTCTTGAAAACACCATTAGAGTCAATCCTAACAACCTTCATAAACTAATGCACCATTAGCCGAATTTAATTAAACCTTCGCCTTTCCTTGACAGACCTCTAACCTTATCCCTATTTCCATACATACCCTATATATACATACAGAGAATAGCATCCACGATTCGCGAACACCTCGACCTCAGAAACTGACCCCCCGAGTCAACCCCCATAAAAAGATTAGAATTTCCCAAACCTAGAAACAAATTAACAATTTGTTTAAACTCCCACTTCCACCTACCAGTTCCGAACCCCACGCACATCCCTTCAACGAACACGCCGCCAATAGGAGAAAAAACACACCCACCACTTGGACATCTCGACAGCCAATGACAGCAACAGACTAACGTATAAAATACACGACACCAAGAAGACAGGACAGTACAAACATCAAAACGACACGAACGACACCACGATAGAACGCATATCGCTAACTATCGCCAAGACATCTTGGAATTTCTTGTAAATACATCTTGCGAATAAATTATATTTAAAACTGCAAAAAATAGTTTAGGTTCTTAAAACGTAAACCTTCGTCTGAATTCTTCCTATAACCAACAAGAAGATTCGGACGAAACACTGGCTTTAAATAGGGACGCAAGGGCGCGAGGCAGAGAGACGGGGTGTAGTCGAGAATAGAGCGTGTGTAGTCGAGAGAAACCTTGTGTACTATGTGTATTATGTCACTTGAATAAACTTGTTTTGTTATCAAAGCGAGTTGTTCTTTATTCGACGCGCAGATTTTGGTCTGCATAGAGGTGACTCTCGCTCACCGCTTGGTTTGATGCGGAAATTCGATGCGCGACGATGACTATTTATGCTTAGTTTCCTTGGAACGGGTTCCTAAGCTCTTCCTGTATAATTTTATAAAGTGTAGAATGACACCCTTTCGAATGGAGATAAGATTTTCTTGTTCGTGGCAAAAGTACTACTAAAGTTAAGGTTTTCGATCCCTATAAGCATGGAACGTAGTAATGAAATAAGCTCAAGTGAAGATGAGTTTGATTTAACGTTTCTTATCGAGGAAATTATGTCTATACACAGAGAGCTTGACGATACAGAGAATAGCAGCAGTGCTGATGATAGTGACGAATTAAGAAGTGTAAGAAGGCGAAAGATCAGAGTAATAGACAGTGAATGTGACAGCGATACTGATACTACAGACGATTCACAATCGGATATTTCTGAATGGATTAGTTGTACTGAATCTGAAGAAATACCTTCAAGAATACCATTCATAGCCGGTGACACTCCTGCAGTGATCGAGCCTCGATTTCAACCTCCGATCCCGAAGACATCCGTTTGAATGGAAAACTGCCTAATATTCTAACAGGAGTTAGAAAGGATTGCGAAGAAATAAGCCCGGCAGAAGACATCGAACAACATATTATTGTAATACTTGCCCCGACAAGTAATTACCTTGTAATTACAAGTAACCTTGGCAATTGTTATATAAAACATCGTACACAGCAAAATTACAGAGACTAATATCTAAGAAATTATCTTCATAAAGGTGCGAATATATACAAAATGTTAAAATATAAAAGTTTTATACATTAACCCTTTGCGCTCGGGAGGCGCCCTACATTCGCCATTTGATAAAATTTCGAAGCTAGATATTCATAAATATGTCAAATTTCAGATAATGCAACGGTGTGCAAGGTATCGAAATCAAATAATTCTACGTGTTAATTATCATACGATTTCTTATTCACTGCTCAGAAAAATATCGTCAGCTTTGTAACAGAAAATCTTTAAACTCCTATCCTTCTTTGGCCAAAAAATCGTCGAGTGCAAAGGGTTGATTTGTGTGTGTAATAATTTTAAGTTAGAGGTAAGAAACTCGCCAAAAATGCTGCGAAACGTCTGAAGTGGCTGATTCGCCGCGCGAAAAAGGCCTCGAGTGCAAAGGGTTAATATAGCCAAAAATCCTACATATATTCTAATCTCCGACGTGGCGCATTTCCATACCCGGTTGCGTCATCCGCGAAAGGCCCAGCGAATTTTCCTCGATCGATTTATCGAATCGTCGCGTGGCGCGATCGTCGGCGGGGAAAAATCCGGCGATTCGCGTAACCTAACTTAACCGTGATCAACGTGCGATAGCTGCGTAAAAACCGCTGTGAATTTATCATGCCCCGGCGTTAATTCGACGATACATATTGACGAGGCTGCGGACTAGGAAAACACGCCGGGCCGGCAGCATAGACAGCGGGCCATCAACGCGTATTAATGATTCTACATTTTCCGCGGGGGATTAGCCGGCGGTAATCCGTTAGCTCGAGCCTGCACCAAATCGGGGGATTCGACGGTACGAACTGTTCCGTGTAAATGTACGCTTTAAACCGACGACTTCCTGCCGTTCGAATTCGTCCGGCTAACACCCCCGGTTGAATTATACCTGCCTCTTCGTTTCGCCCGTCCCCCTATTTTATTTCTCGTCGTTCGTCGTCCTTCCCGACCCGTCTCGGCCGCCACGCGCCCCTCAACCGGGGATTTCGCAAAAATCCGCGCGATTCATTGAAATATTCGCGAGGACGCGCGCGACGAGAAGCGGAGCGGGGGCATCGTACGGGGGGCCCGATAGGCGTCGCGATAATGGCGATCGAATCCGCGTCGCACGCAGGAATCAACGTATTGTTCCCAGGGGGGCAGGTGGCGTTACGGAATGGCCGCTTTCTAATATTTACAACGCGAACGCGGCCAATTTCGATGGCGGTTCGTTGAACCGATCCGATCCGAGCCTCCAGACGCGTCGTATTTCATCCATCCGCGGCTGCCTGCTAGTCAGAACGGCCGCAGATAAGGAACCACCAACGAATTACTCCCAGTTGGTGGATTTTTACTCCCTCCTTTATCGGCTCATTGGAAATCCGCGAATTAAATGGAAACGCGAAACGCGACGAACGAGGTCAAGATCGACGGCCATAGATAAACGTCCTCGAGCCTATAAACGGGAGTCTCGGTCTCGATATTCTCGTCGAATTAATTAGGAATTAATAAGAAAGCCCCACGGGAAAGCGGTACAACGAGATAAGGACGGAGAGAGAGAGAGAGAGAGAGAGAGAGAGAGAGAAAGAGAGAGGGTGAAACGAATGCTCATTGTTCGAGTGGCTCTGTTCAGTCGGGCCACCTGGGAAACTTCGACTTCGGGATAAATTCGCCTTTATTTGGGCCCAGTCGATCGAGTCTGTATCGGAAGTAACGAGGTTAAGAAAAGAAGAAGTTGGAAGGGTGGCGCGGGAAGGGTGGCAGCCCTGAACGAGAACGAAAGAACGGTCCCGACCGCTTTTAATGAGCGGCGAATCTGCCTGTCCTATAATTGAAGCGATGTTGCGAGCGCAAATTGCACAGACTCGCCGCCGATGAGCAAAGCGGGCAAATCTACGGAGGGTGGGCGAAAGCAGCCAGCTGAAAACTTCTCGAGTGGCCCCGGTACTCGAAACTTGCCAGAAAGTTCAAGCATTCCGCCCTTCTCCAATAGCATTTTCACGTTTTTTCCCTTCCTTTTTCTCCTCCCCCCCCACCGCCCTTCTTTCATCTCTTTCGCCCCATTTCCCTCTTCCTTCTCTTTGTCCGTCATCTCCGAGCCGCGTACGAGCAGAATTTCACTCGCGTCCTCTTCTTCCCCTCGTTCTTTATCGGGGTAACCGCCGATCGACTGCAGTATCGAGAAATTCTCGCGTGTGTGCCGAACCGTGCTAACTATTCTCGTAAAACGCGTTTCGAGCTCGCCGAAACTATTCTACTTTTTCAACGTTCCCATATCTCTCGTTTACTTGTCGGATATACGGTGTACGATACCTCTTCTCTCTCTTTTTTTCCCGGCCCCCGCCTCCGGCCCCCTGCGCGCACTCGCTGGGTGGTCCAACTGGTTTCCCGGTTCGTTCGGGCTCCGGTTGATCGTCGATTCTTTGGAGAATCGGCAGCGGAAAAATGGGAACGATTCGGATAAAGTGGGTGTAACGGGGTAACAGTCGTTGCGAGTTACAACAGCTCGTATCGGGACATTACCGCTGGATTGTCGCGGTGAAAGCGATTTATCGCGACACGTACACCGTGTCATCTACACGGCGTTCCAGCTTTTGATCGACCGACGTCACGGACATTCCCGTGAACGCGACAATCGGTCCGCGCGATCCATTCGTGGCAAATGTACGTGGTATTCTTCTTTAATAACAAAAAAAAAAAAAGAAGAATATGGTATCTTATTTAAATTAAGAGTTCAGAGGTCACGGGTGACGTGGAGTTGGATACAGGTTTTCCCGAGGAAAGGAATTACTTGACTTTTCCACTGCGATCGCTTCGCGGAGAGGTATCCCCGTGTTGAAATAGCACGCGTTACCCGCGAAATGAATTATCGTAGGATGACACCGTGGACGAGCGTTCTTGTAAAAATGGCAAAGGCCGTACGAGTGGTCGTAGCGTGACAACGCTCGCGCGCTGCCATATACGACTGATTAAATTGCCGCTGGTCCCTCAGTGTGTTTGAAATGCGTACACGCCAGCTGATACTGGGAAACATCCTCGCAACACTGACTATCCGTCACGATCAATCAACGCGAGAAGGCTGTCAGCTAGAATAACGAAAAAAAAAAAAAAAAAAAAAAAAAAAAAAGAAAAAAAGGGAAAAAAGGGGGAAAAAAACAAAATGTGGAAACAGGAGAAAAAGAACGATGGGAAAAAAAATGTACTGCCCAATACACTCTCAAGCGTGCAGCTGCACGGGAACGTCACGAGCCGTGTTCATTTCGCTTTGGAAGACGCGAAAACAAATTTTCGCCCAGGGGCGTACAGCGGTGGCCAGCATCCGCGAAAAACACGCTCCTTGATCGTATTGTTTGTCAAAGCGATCAGTTCGATTTTCACCGGATATCGAGTTTGCAAAATGCATCTGCAAATTCGACCCATGACACTGCGAGTTGGGGAAAAAAAAAAAGCGAGCCACTGATGCAACCGGACAGCCGTTCACGCTACGTCGAAGCGATGATCTTGAATTTTGCTCGCGATCCCGGCGCAATTCGCGTGCGTGCTATAATCGAACGTGCCATTCGCGTCGTGTTCCCTGTCAGGGATTCCATTTGCACCTGGAAATTTACATTTTCGTCGCGAAATTCTATTAAATCCCCGCGATATTCCTGAAAAAGAATTCCAGACACCGAGGATAAATCGTCTCCTCGACGATCTCTAAACCCATGCCCACATCAGGACACGTCTTCCTCGCTCGTAAGAATCACCATGGTCGAAATTACGAGTGAAAAGAAAAGATCCCTGACGGTTTCGATCTCCACTCGCTGTTCCGGGACAGAACAGCGGTGTTGCGAAAGCCGTGAAGCGTGCAGGTACGTAGGTAAACCCGTTGGATCGAATCGAAGGAGGGCTGACAAGCGTGGCGCGTGGTCCCACGGAGCAACGAAATCCGTGTGCGTCCGGCGTGCGAAAGATAGCCCACGAGGTTGGAACCAGAGCGTCGAGACGTGGGGCGTGACGTACGGCGTCGCGGTCGAAATATCGATCGAGCAATTATTCTCGTGTGAGTTACGACGGGCAACGATCGTGAATTAGATTAAGCCGGTGACACATGGTGATATGAGTTACGGGATCGTGTCCAATGTAGACCAAAGCGGCACGGAGATAATATGGGAAACGAGGAGTGTACCCTCTCCTATCTCGTCCTTTCTCCCTCTTTCGCCCCCCGATTTTCTCTCCGGCCGTCTCCTTCTATCCCGGGGTTTGAACAGCGCAGTATAAACGGATACCTCAGCCGGGTCAGCGAGATTAGCCGGATCATCGCGGGAGCACGAAGCGGGCACGATATCCGCGATCTGTTTTGAATACGAATTAACGATTGCTTTTGTGAAATGTCACGACTATCCCGCTACCGCTCGTCACCGCTTTCTACCGGGCTCTGGAGACTTCTTTCAATTTACCTACCCGCTTTTCTAACCGGCAGAACGCAACTGGGTCAATGGAATTGGCGGAATCATCGGAGAAACACGAAGTCGACACCCAGTCCCGGTTCGATTCGCTTTTTAACCGAGTTATCGGTATCGACAAGCGTTTCATGAAACGCTCGACAACCATCCGCGATTCCCCGTTTCGCGAATCGAGATTAACCTGTAGGGGGTCCCCTATCCCGCCGTTGTTTCGAAGTCGTCGGTGACCAAAGGAGCAAAGGAAAAGAAGGGGTGCGTTTGGTATCATCGGAGAAACACGAAGTCGACACCCAGTCCCGGTTCGATTCGCTTTTTAACCGAGTTATCGGTATCGACAAGCGTTTCATGAAACGCTCGACAACCATCCGCGATTCCCCGTTTCGCGAATCGAGATTAACCTGTAGAGGTTAACCCTACTCCCCCACCGTTGTTTCCAAGTCGACGGTGGTATTAGAAGAAACCAAAGGAAAAGGAAGGGGTGCGTTTGGTACCAGACCTGATAGTGGACTCATCGGTAAGGCAGCCCCTAGCAGCCCCTACCTTAGACAGGGATACTATTGTATAGTCGAGAAGTTATATACACTTAGTAACAAAAGTTAAGAAGCAACGTAATCGTTTGGTAATTTGGATATATTCTCTATCCTCCAAAAATAGCATAATAAAGTAACATTTCATACGTCAATAAACAGTAAGTTCTTTTTCGAATGTGCTTGTGCAAGGACCACAATTTCAATCTTGCCCTTCTTAAACATTTTAGCTACTTTTAGTTCTTCAACGTCTGTTATAAATATAATCTATTTACTTACTTATTTATTTATTTATTTATATGGGATTAACCTATTAGAAAAATTGCAAGGAAACTATTACAGCGAGGTATAAAATTAATGGTAACAAAGAAAAATAAAAATAAAAATGTACAAATATACAAACAGACGAGATGTGTATAATTATAGGAAAAGAAATTTTTTTACAGAGAAGGGCGATGTAGTAGCTGTTTTATAGAACGAAGAGATTGGCTGAATAGATCTAGGATAGGATGATGTTATAATATCATAAATAATGTTATAAATATTGTCTTCTTGACGTATTTAACACAAACTATAATATAAACTAGACTCATCGATATCAGAAAGGGAACTAAGTATCTGGGAACATGTTTCTTTACATATTCCTCGTGACCTCATAACCTCAACTTATTGCCAGAAACATAGAATGTTTCTTGACTTATGTCACGCAGCTTTTGTCTTCTTTCTTCGATTCAATTTAATTATGACTCTTGCAAAAGTATGATCGAAAGAAAACTCATTATTTTTTGATGTATGAAATGCTATTTTATTATGCTATTTTCATTTTCAACCTGTGCATCTTAGAAAATAGAGAAAATTATTGGAGTACCGAATATAATTATTATATTATTATAATAACTTTATTACAATTAATAATTATTATTTGGGTACCGAAATTCCCAAATAATTACGTTGTTTCTTAACTTTTGTCAGTAAGTGTATATATTAACCCTTTGCACTCGAGAGGTGAGTCTAAGTCACCGTTTAATCAAATTCCGAAGACCTATGTTAATTAACATATCAAATCTAAACTAACCTAAGATTGCATGGAATGTCAAAATAAAATAATTTGAAGTTTTAATTTATACCCGATTCCTTATTTACCGTTTCAAAAATATCCTCTACGTTACAACAGAGAGTCTTTGAATTGCTATTTCTCTGTACCAAAAATAATCACAGAGTGCAAAGGGTTAATAGGAGGTTTTCCTAAAACTTGCGAGAAAAGCCTCGAACCTCCTTGAAGTCGGAATCCATCTAGTGTCGAGAGTGAGAATATGATGATGGCTAGAGAACCGTACGATTCGTCTTATGATAAATCACGGAACAATGAACGGAATTATCATGCAACCTACTCGTGGCTTTCGGTTCTACCGCCTCGATAGGAACACGAATCTCTTCGTCCTTTTTCCCACAGTCTCGAGACTATCCGTGGATCTCCATATCGAAGAACTCCCTCCCTCCCTTCCTCTCGATCGAACGTGCTCGATCAAATTTTTTCGCCAACGATCCAGCCGAGGGACTTTCATCGATTGGCCCCGTGCACGATGCGGAGAGCCGATGGAGGAACCAGCTCGCGGCTGTTCGCATCCGTGACTCGCTGATCCGGGCTACGCAAATGGAGGGAGCTACAGGAGAAGTCTCGTCCTTGGCGAAATGATTCCCGTCGGAGATCAGAATTGAGATCCGAATTGAAATCCGCAGAGTCGGAACCGCGGCAGCCCGAGCGCGAAGCGAGCAAGTTTAAAATAAACCAGCAGCCTTCGTCTGGGAACTTCGTTAATTACCGCTTCTTCCGACGGCCATTTTCCAAAACAGCGAGCCACGATCGCGACGATGCGCGTCCTCGCGATGGAAAAGGGGATGTTTCAACCCTCGTACGTCGAACCTTCCTCTCGAGTGATTCGCAGAACCAATCAGAGTTGCGAGGAATCGACGCTGATAATTCGTTCCCGATCTATCGATCAGAGGGAAGCCAACGAAGCTTCTCGGGAGCCGTTCCTCCGGTTCCCGCGTCATAAATCAGACTCGAGTTCGACCAGGAGCAAACCTTTGGCTGGGACTTGGACGATTAGACTCGTTGGCTGAAAGTTGCCTCAACTTTCCTCCTTCCCGATCTCCTTCGCCACCTTCTTCCGATGTTCGTTTAACTATCCGACTCTGCCGGCCCGTCGAACCTTCTCGAAGGCCCGGCTGCCCCCTTCTTCGAGACGTCGGCGTCGGTCGGTCGGAGAAACGGGCATCTCGAAGGCACGGAAATGAGGAAGACCGAACGGAAAAGAGATTGATGGTTGGACGTAAAACGAAGACAGGGGCGAATCGAAAAGGGAGAAACGGGGGAAGGAAAAAATAAAAAGGGTTCGCGTTGCCGGCTCCTTTTCCCTCCTTCCAAGGGGGGCTGCTGCCATCGAGCGAGATCGAGGAGATGGAAGGCTAACTTTCGAACGCCATTTGATAATATACCCAGGCTAATGCGAATCGTCCGTAATTGGTCTGGCCTTCCGTCGATACCGAGTCGACCAAGCCGACATGGAAACTTGGCCTCGTCCATCGATCCGCGCGGATACGTTGCTCCTCGCGAGCCTCTTGCCCCCTTCCGCCCCGACCACGCGCTTCCGATCTTCCTTTTTCTCCTTCTCTCCTACCTTTTTTTCCTTAATACTTCCAGAATGCGGTTCTCGCGCTCGTTCCTTTCATAGACGGGAATTTCGGAGTAAGCTCGCGTAATTTACAAGATTTCGGGGCTCGCGCGATAATGGAACTTCCGGCAGCTGTGTTTTCCCGGAGCACGGTTAATCTTCGGAGGAGCAACTTCGTTTGCGTTTAATTAGAGTAACCTGCCGGAAGCATCGGCTGCCGGCGGGTTCCTGCGAATTTTTCAATTCCGCCAAACACTCTGATACCCCGGAGTAGCGTGTTTTTAGTCCTCGGAGCGGGAATTCGAGCACCAAGATGGCGGGATTCAACGGGTTCGCGCGCCAAGTCGATTAGGAATATGAAATAACGCGTTTCCGTAATTACCGTGCCGAGTTTCTGGATACGTTTCTTTGTGCACGCTCGAAATAGCGCAGCGTCTAAACAGAGTCTCTGTAGAACGACTTTCAGAGCACTTTCTGCCCTTCTCGTCTCCCCTCTTTGTCTCTTCGCCGGTATTGTTTGCCGCTTTGTAGCGAATTCTGCGCGCAACGCCCGTTCATGTTCGAGAAAAATAGCCGTCGGAAGTATACGCGTGAAAGGGCCTGTCCGTGGGAAAATAAAAACAAAAGGGAACAAAAGATGGAACGCTGGCGTACGCGCGCGGCTTGTTGCCGTTGCGCGGCTGAAAATCGGTCGTCGCGAGCGGCGTTAGAAGGATCGCGATTCAATTAAAATTAGATTAAAATGGAACGCACCGTGCACCCCGGACAACGTTAATCCCGCGCGAATTAATATTCAAAATTAATCGGATTCCGTTTCCATTCCGGCGACGGTTTTATATTTTCGTCGCGGGCTAGCAGATTATTCGTTGTAACGATACTTGCCAACGGATACGATACCCGGTGTTTGTGAATTAATATAAACGAAAGCCGGAGGATTAGATTCGCATCAGAAGCGGAAATAAATACGCCGGGATGAACGGACAGAGGTCGATTCCGTCTATCCATGTAACGAGCAACGGGGGGTGTATTGTTCTCGCGACGATGTAAATAAACGATCGCGGCCATTCTCGATGATTTTCGACAGACCAGAACGAAATCAGTAGAACGGGGAATATACTCGCATTATATAACTCTTTGGCTTAGAACCACGTGCGAGGCTCGTGGTAAGGTTCTCGGGTCGAAACTGATTATCACGAGCCTGGCACGTGGTACATCGATCGGGTCAAAATCGACTATCACGGGCATGGCACGTGGTACGTCGGTCGAGGCCAAATGTAAACACCACGTGTCACGCCCATGGTTTGTCGATGTGCCCCCACGTAGCTCGTGTGCTATTGGTACAAGTTGACACTAAACCTACCATGATCTAAATGAACAATTCCAAATTTTCATTAAAAATTCCGCACTTAACGTTATCGCTTTCGTTATTTGTTTCCACGATTTTCTCTTTTCGC